>NC_061112.1:93532408-93571555 GCF_002878395.1 Capsicum annuum | reverse complement strand
AACACAATCAGAGAAAACTCCTCAAAAATCATGACGAAGTCGGACTCAAGTTTTTTCGAATCCACTCTCATTTTTCAAGATTGCTAAACTATTCTCCATATTTTCCTCTCTAAGTAGCTGCATGAGAGTATTATGTATTTTTTAAATTAATTAATTTTTCTTTGTCTTATTTTTGCATGCATGCATAAGTTGCAAAGTTATAGGTTATAACACAACTACACACTAATTGCATGTCAACTAACACAATTTTACATCTTTTAACACTAATAACTTCAAAAATTATCTCATTTAAAATTTAAAACTAATCTAATATAATTGACATTATTTTGTAAACAACAAAGGAATTACAAATAAAGGCATAGAGTATGAAATACATAAAATAATAAACTAAGCACACTAAATAATATAAGAAGCCATCAAAATAACTTCATTTATGCTTCAATTTACAACAAAACTTATAAAATAAATAGTATGAAATCTGATAGGAACCTGCGTAATGAATTAAACAAAGAAAAGAAGCAAGAACATCATCACCAAAAACTCAAACGGAGACCCGACCTCCACTCTTTTTTTCCCTTTCTCTTCCTGTTTTTTTCTTACTTCCAATTTTTCTCTTTTCGTTCTCGTCTGCTTCTTCTTGTTTTCTACTGTTTTCTTTCTTGTTCTCTCAGTTTTTGTTTGTTCCTTTTCCTCTTTGCCTGTCTTTTTTTTTCAATCCCCCTTTCTCCCTTTGCATGTGTGTTTGTGTGGGTTATATAATAATATGTGTAGGTGTGTTTATGTTGTCTGTCATGTATATGTGTGTTGTTAGAAAAGATGGGACGTAGGGGACGGTTTTAGGTTAGTGGGGAGAGGGTTACTAAGGGTGGTTTTAGGTTGTGGGTAGATTAAGATAAGATTTCATTTTTATTTATTTAAAAATAAAAAAATTAATTAATTTTTTTCAATTTATTTTTATACTAAAAAAAATAAGAAAAGTTTATAACTAGCTTAAAATAAAATATAATTAAGAAAAATAATAAAATTAATAGCTTATTTATTAAAATCTAAATTAAAAGAAAAAAAATATTTTTTTTAAAAAAATTATTATTTAAAAATAAATAAATAAACATATCCTAAAATGTAACTTTATATTTTGAACTCCTTTCTACATTCATTTTTTTTTTAATGAAACCTACTAAAAATGAAATAAGAGCTAAAATTAATATTGGACAATATAAATATTTAATGTCGAAAAATAGGTTAAAACTCGGGGATGGTCAAAATCACGTGTCTACATTTTGTTCCTCTTTGATTGAAATCTCAAAAACTTTTCATACAAAGAATTAGACAACGAGATGAGTTTTGACCGAGTCCTTATTTTAAACAACCTACATATCCTGAGTTATAAGGAAATCAGGTCATGTGTAGTTCAGAGAGGTAAAATGGTGTGACGGCGAGTTCTAGATCGAGTGAGGTTCCGTCGAATTTCCGGTTCGCGACTTCTCCTTTTACATCCAAATGAAAAATAAAATTTAAAATGAAGATACAAGTGAAAGATCATATCTATGCATAACTTTTCTGGAATCTTGACTTGAATCTTCATGACTTCTCAAGTGGTGAGACAGTCGTTATTTTGAGTTGAACATAAAAAATGAAATGCTCCTCCCTGTCGACTCTTGGTATTGGAGAGAAACTTGAAAATAGACTTATTCTGATTTAAACGTGAAGATCTTCACCTTATTCTTCAAGCGAGCTCCTGAACTTGCAACTTCTTCACCTTATTCTCCAGGCGGGCTCTTGACTTGCTATTTATAATTTTCCAAACATCTTCCTGAACGTCAAAGTCAAAGGTGAACTAGAAAAGAAAAATCTTATTATCCAGGAGGGTCCTGAGCTGAAAAATAAAATCCCATTATCCAGGAGGGTCCTAAGCATAAAATAATGTCCCATTATCTAGGAGGGTCCTGAACAGAAAATAAAATTCCATTATCCAGGAGGGTCCTAAGAAGAAAATAAAATCCCATTATTCAGGAGGGTCCTGAGATGAAAAGTAAAATTTCATTATCCAAGAGGGTCCTGAGCATAAAATAAAGCGTAGTTATCTAGGAGAGTCCTGAGCAGAAAGTAAAATCCCATTATCCAGGATGGTCCTGAGTTGAAAAGTAAAATTTCATTATCCTGGAGAATCCTGAGCAGAAAATAAAATCCCATTATTCAGGAGGGTCCAGAGTAGAAAATAAAATAACATTATCCAAGAGGGGCCTGAGCATAAAGTAAAATCCCATTATCTAGGAGCGTCCTGAGTAGAAAGTAAATTTCCATTATCTTGGAGGGTCCTGAGAATAATGTAAAATTCCATTATCCAGGAGTGTCCTGGGCAGAAAGTAAATTTCCATTATCCAGGAAGGTCCTGAGCAGAAAGTAAAATCCCATTATCCAGGAGGGTCTTGAGCGGAAAGTAAGATCTCATTATCCAGGAGGGTTCTGAGCAGAAAATAAAATCCCATTAACCAGAAGGGTCTTGAGCAGAAAGTAAAATCCCATTATCCAGGAGGGTCCTGAGCAGAAAACTAAAGTTTCATTATACAGGAGGGTCCTGAGCAGAAAAGTAAAGTCCCATTATCTGGGAGAGGCCTGAGAAGAAAATAAAATCCCAATATCCAGGAGGGTCTTGAGTAGAGAATAAAATTCCATTATCCAGGAGGGTCCTGAGCAGAAAGTAAAATCCCATTATCCAGAAGGGTCCTTAGCTAAAAGTAAAGTCCCATTATCCAGGAGGGTCCTGAGAAAAAAAGTAAAATCTCATTCTCTATGAGGGTCCTAAGTAGAAAATAAAATCCCATTATCCAGGATGGTCCTGAGCATAAAGTAAAGTACCATTATCTAGGAGGGTCCTGAGCAGAAAGTAAAGTTCCATGATCTAGGAAGGTCCCAAGCTAAAATGTAAAGTCCCATTATCTAGGAGGGTCCTGAGCAGAAAGTAAAATCCCATAATCTAGGAGGGTCCTGCGTAGAAAGTAAGATCCCATTATTTAGGAGGGTCCTGAGCAGAAAATAAAATCTCATTATCCAAGAGGGTCCTGAGCGTAAAGTAAAGTCTCATTATCTAGGAGGTTCCTGAGCTAAAAATAAATGTACCATACAGGATGAATTAAATTTTTGCCTCAGTTTGTACTATAAAATTTTGTGAGTGTCACTAGATCATAACTTCTTGAAAAGTACAGAAAGGAGGGTGAATCAGAATTTGATAATGAAATGTATCTCTTGAGAGTAAAATTGATGACCAAAATTAGGAAGTACATCTCCTAAGAGTTAATGTGGAGGACTCTAACTAGAAAGTGAATCTTTTAGGAGTAAAGGTTCACATTAGGAAGTGTATCACCTAACAAATGAAACTTGAATTACACAAATAAGGAAGTGCGTCTCCTAGGGATAAATGGAATGACTCGACTAGAAAATACATCTTCTAAGAGTGAAGGTTTAAGCTAGAAAGTGTGTCACCTAACACATGAAAAATGACATACCCAGATAGGGAAGTACGCCTCCTAGGGGTTAAATGGAATGACTCAACTAAAAAGTGTCTCTTCTAGGAGTGAAGGTTCAAGTTAGTAAGTGCATTACCTATCATAGGAAACTTAAATTACCCAGACAAGGAAGTGTCTCTCCTAGGGATTAAATGAAATAACTCAACTAAAAAGTGTCTCTTCTAGGAGTGAAGGTTCAAGTTAGGAAGTGTGTTACCTAACAAATAAAATTTAAATTACCCAAACAAGGAAGTGCGTCTCCTAGGGGTTAAATGAAATAAATCGACTAGAAAGTATGTTTTCTAGGTGTAAAGATTCAAGTTAGAAAGTATGTCACCTCAAAAATAAAACTTGAATTATCCAGACTAGAAAAGGCATCTCCTAGGGGTTAATTGGAAGGACTTGACTAGAAAGTGTGTCTTCTAGGAGTGAAGGTTCAAGTTAGAAAGTGTATCACCTAGCAAATGAAACTTGAATTATCCATACTAGGAAGTGCATCTCCTAGAGGTTAAATAGCTTTACTAGAAAGTGCGTCTTCTAGGAGTAATGGTTCAAGTTAGGAAGTGCTTTACCTAACAAATGAAACCTGAAATACCCAGATAAGGAAGTGTTTCTCCTAGGAGTATAGAATGATGATTTTTCATCATGATTGCGATTACTAAACAAGTGTAGCAATATTGCCTCTTGTATATACAAAAGTAAAGAAATTGCATCTTTCTGATATCTAAGCTTCAAAGCATTTGATTTGAAGTCAACATTCATCTCTGTTTCAAACAAAGAAAAATTATAATTTAAAAAAAAAGGTGATTGGTTTATGGAACTTAGCTTTTGAGGTATCTATTCTTGCACTTGTCATGTTCAGCTCAATTTCCAATCATTGATAGGTATTGTCAAATTGTTGTGTTATTAACCCCAAATTCTGGCTACTAAAAGTGTTTGACTCAAATCGTATTTTTCTTGCATGATGCCTCTGGGTTTAACTTCTAATGCACCTTTTATATTCTTATGAGTCCAAAAACTGCCAGATAACAAGCATTCTTGAGTACCTTACTTTATTTTGAAACACGTTAACTTTGTGCATCAGTCTTTGGTCTTGCTTTGTGCAATTGAGGGATTTGGTAGCAATTTTTGAAGTTCTTTCTCACTTGTCTTGACTTAAATTTGAGTGAAAAATATGAGAGACATAAAAAAATGATGATAATGATTTTTCATTTGACAACAAAGACACAAAAATAAAAAAACAAAAAAAATATACAAAGAAAAGAAAAAGACAATAGATATCCTTTTTTCCAAAATGACAAAAAGAAAAAATTATCTGAGTGTGGCGGCTGATTTCAATGATTATGACATACATTTTGAATTAAACAACCTGATCTACCCATACTAATGATTTTCAACTTTTTGCCCACTTATTGAATTTGAAATTAAGCCGCTCTTGAACTTATTGCTCTAGATTACAATCCATTTTAGGCTAGTGGCACCTCAATGGGTTTTTGCCAGTGAGCCTCTCTTATTTTCATTTTCTCTCAACTAACTGTTGCCTTATGGTTCCCATGAGGGTTTTCATTAATAAGACTTTCTCATTTTTATTTTTCCCATAACTCACTGTCGCCTTATAGTGCCTAGGAGGGTTTTCACTAATAAGACTCTCTCATTTTTCCTTTTCTTTTTTTTTTTTCAATATTTTTATGCTGGTGAAGAAAAATGGCACCCAAAATATGAAACATCATATACTTATAAGATGCTTAGCCCTGACATTCTCAAACATTGATCTGAAGGTCTTTCTTTGATTGTAACTAGGCTTTTGGATATAGTTAGAAAGAAAGGGCGGCAAGAGGCTCAAAATATACATTACATAGGTTGAGATTTACAACTTTTAGAATTGATTCATAAAGAAAATAAATTTTTTCCCAGTTTTATTTCATACTGGGTAACTTGAATTTTATACTTTATTGGATTGAACCCCAAAGTAGGGCTGCCTACGTATCTTGTCATAGCAACAACCAGGTCAAACGTAGTTCAGACATCTTATCCTTTTTCTTGATTTTCTTTCTTTTTTTTGACTTATTTTTTCTTTTCATTTTTTATTTGACTTTTCCCTTTTTTGAAATTTTTTTCTGACTCTATATCACTTTCTTGACACTTTTTTTTGAATTTTTTCAAACTCTATTTTGATTCTAAAGAGGGGTACGAAAGAAAATAAAACTAAAGCTCAAAAGAGGTAACAAAGGATGACATATATTTGGATAACAGAATAAAATGCCTTCATCATATCAATCCTTAAAAATGAAGGAACATAACATGCAATTTGAGAGTGGAACATAAAGATCATACACATCTTTTTCAACATTGACCATGACTAAGCACATACATGTGTGTCACTTCTTTTATAAATGTAAAACATACAGGCCTACTTGTGTTGTACTTTCCTCACAATAGATGACTCATGCCTCTTTTTTTGTGTTGGAGTTAACTTTCTTTTGCTTCTCCTGATAGTAGAAACTATATATCCTCTGATTGATCTCATTCAAGATACTTGAGATGGACTTTCTAATTGAAGACCATGTCATTTTTATTCACAAAGTAATTGCCTCAATATATTTAAGTGAGGTTGTAACTAGGTACCCAAACACCTCAACACTTTACTTATTTTCTTGCATGCTTTTTTTCAATTTAACTTCTTGGCTCGATGTTTTAGGATTAGATTGGATTTAAAATTAGTCTGTGAATTCAACATGCATATCATATCATTAGAATCGCCATAAAAAGAACTGTATAAAGAAGAAAAAGACAAATAACTAATATATATTAAGAAAATAAAAATAAAATTAAAACGGACATACATTTTATTGACAAAAAGATAGAAGGGTTTGAATAGAGACTATAAGAAAATAAGACAAAATAAATCCCAAACTACACCCCTGAAATAATTTGAATAACTGAAAGAAAAACAAAATAAACTACCAAATCTTTCTCTTCGTGGAGAGTGAACTGACTTTTGAATTGCTGACACTACAAGAATCTTAACTTTTTGTGGCGACTAATGTCGCTGCTAATGTATGAAAAATTGCCACTAATAATTTTTAGTGGCAATAAATGGGTCGTAGTAATTACTTTCGTAACTAAAAGTTTTTTGTGACGACATATGTAAGTCTCCATAACACATACATTCTGTGGCGACAAAACTTTCCACAAAAAAGAAGCAAATATGCCACAAAATACAGTTCAAAAAATCGATGTTGGGATAGTCGCCACTGTAGATGAGGCTTTACCCGCGACCATTGTTGCCACAAATAATTTAGTGGCGATCTTTTGTTGCCACAGAAGGTTGAATTTTATTTTTTTTTAACAAAATTTGACTTTTTTGTGGCGACTATGGGTTGCTACTAATACTTCCTTTTGGTGGAAACTATAGGTTGCCTCTAATACTCACGTTTTGTGGCGACTATGAGTCGGCACTAATACTCACTTTATTCCCAAGAAAATATATATAAATTATATAATAATACAACTATAGTACTTAAAGGTACAAAGATAATATTAAAATATATTTCTTCACAAGAGAATTATATAGTTTTTAATGAGTAACAAATCAGAGTGATATACATATGGGAAAGAAAATCACAAAATATCTTCAAACTTCTTATGGCTAACAATTCCCATCATGAAATTACCTATTCCTGAAATTAAAAAAAAAGTGAATTTTCAATTCTAACTTATTAAACCAAAATAGACTAAAAGGACAATGAAACTAACAGAAAGATCTGGCCAGTAAAAAAGAAAGATCTCAATTCAGCTAACACCACCAAACTTATTCATGCTAGGCATATCAATCCCTAACACATTTTTTCTTAAGGATTTACTTAAGAATTATCTAAGACACTTAGGAGATCATTTACTTAACTTCCACTTTATTTTATCCATTATGTGGTCCTAAAATTCTGTTAACTCTCAAAATTTTCAAAAAAATTTGCCAAAGTTTTCTTTGTAAATAAGTATATCGAAAACCTGTCAGCTAACCAGAATATATATAAATACACTTCACAGAGCGTTACAACAAATATGTTACTCAACTGATAATACACGAGGCTCCACTTGGCCTTATAGTCAAATATTACATATAATCAACATAAAATGGATCTATAGAGAACTTTAAACTCATTTGAATCAATTTTTATTTTAGTGGAACTAAAAGGATAAAAAATTATTTTAGTGGAATTACTTTTGTTCAATTTTTAATTACCAACACAAAAAATAAAGAAGCAAAACCAAAAATATTTCAAAGTATCTGAAATTGTACCTTCAAAGCTTTGCAAGAATATAATTTCTCTGTTTTTTGGGTGAGTTAGAATGGAAAGAAATATAAGGGTGTTTGTAAGCATATAATTTCAAATGATTTCTCTATTGTCCATGCTCGAGTAACTTAGCTTTCTATTCATGTTGGCTTCAGAATTATGTTTGTAACTTATTTTTGATATTAAGCATGTAACGATAAAGTTGTTGTTAAAATAGAAGTACGTATCATTTTTATCTCTCTCTCTTTCTCTCTCTCTCTCTATATATTATATAGCGATGTATGTAGTGCGTAGTTTTTAAAATCAGATCATAATAATCAACTTAAAAGAGGAGAATTTGTTGTGTCTGCTATAAATAGGCACGTATGAAAAGGTATTATTTATTATTTTTCTAAAGAAGAATTAATGCAGGAAAATAAATAAGGCAGGCAAATATTGATATGGGTAGTTTAACAAAAATGGTAAGGAACTAATCACGTAAAATTAACATGGCAAGCAAAATGATCTATGCATTTTAAATAAGGACAAAAGTGGATACCCAGAAATAACATATTAAATAGCAATACATCAGTATCAACCCTAATCACAATGAACAAATAATAGCAATTAACATCAGCTAATCTGCCATAATTACAAGAAATCTATCCACAAGAAATAAGTTTTCAACATCCAACAGAATAACATTTCAGGAGCAACAGAATTAGTAATCGAATAAAGGGTCATGAAATTCGGATTTAGGTTAAGAATAAGCATTACCATGACTGAAATTTTCACGCATGATAGTACAGATGATCAAATAAACACAACCAGCAGATTTCACCAGATTCACAACAATCATTTCATCAATTTTTAGATCACAAAAAGTAAACAAATAACAAGTAAAATTTGAGCTCACACCATAAAACAGACTCTTAGCATCCATTAATTTTCAGTGAAGGGGGTTACCGGGTCTGGGCGTGGAGATGGAAGGAAGGATGGCGGCTGCCGACGGTATTTTAAAAGGTGCCAGATCCGGCTGCTGGCAGCGGCGGTGGATTGGGAGGTGGTGAATCCATGGCTGGTGCGTCGATGTTGACGATAGAAAAGAGATCGGAGGGAGCGCGATAGCTGGTTTGACATGACTGGTGGCTGGTGGCGTCGGATGTTATGGTGGCGGGAGAGGAGGATGGAGGCGGCTTGTGGTGGTTTCGCCGGAGCATCGAAGCAACGACTCCGATATAGAGGAAAGATGGAGAGATAAGGCCATGGGGGTCATTTCACCGGCCAGTAGTGGCTGGCGGAGAAGAGGAGGTGGCGGCGGAGGGTTTTTGGAGAGATGAAGAGAGAGAAAAGAGAGGGAGGTGGATGAATTTGAAGAAAAATTATTTTGGATTAGGGTTTTGTTTATCCTTTAAAAGGAAAGGGAGTCTAATCTGATCTCAACCATTGGATCAATTCAGCTCAATGGCTGAGATTTAAATCATTTAAAAAGATTTTAAGAAATTAATTTAAAATTAAAATGTCATCAATTAGTCTAAAATTGGTATTAAATTAGGTAAAATTGGATAGAAAATGATTAAAAGATAAATAAATTTAGACAAAGTGATTTTAATTTAGGATGTTATTTAAATAATAGTAAATAATAATAAATAATAGTAATAATAGTATAAAATAAATAATAATAATAATAATAGATAATAATAAATAATAATAATATTAATAATAAAATAAATAATACTAAATAATGAAAAAGTGGACAATATATTTGCAAAAATGTGAGTATGCACAGTTACCAATAATTTAATAAAATTATGTAAAAAATGTTATATTTGAATTAATAAATTATAAAAAATGAAATAAAAAAATTAATAAAATAATTTGTAAATTTTAAATCATGAATGTGGCACGTCGAAAATTTGATTGATGCAAGAAAAATGTGTAAAAGATACTATAATTTAAAAGTTAATAATTTTGCTAAAATACCAACCTAAATGTAGTACCGGGAGGTCAAAATTGGGTGTCAACAATTATAACCACTAAAAAAAATTTAATTTACCTATATAAGTGGGCAGAATAACAAAGTAGAAGTATTAGTGGTGACAAAAAAATAGCTACAATAAATCTCCCTTTAGTAGTAATTAAGTTGCCACAAAAGTCTTTTAATAGTGACAACTCGTAGGTCGCCACTAACCCAAATTTTATTGAAAAAATTACTACATATTTGTGGCGACCTACACATAGTCGCTACTAGATATGTCATTATTAGTGGCGACTAATTCGCCACAAAAGACTTTTAGTAGTGATAATTCCTAGGTCGCCACTAACCCAAATTTTATTGAAAAAATTGCTACATATTTATGGCGACCTACACATAGCCGCCACTAAATATGTCATTATTAGTGGTGACTTTAACAGTCTCCCCTAAATATTATACCTTTTGTGGCAACCTTTGTAGGTCGCCACAAAAATCCTAACTTTTGTGGCAACTATTTGTGTCGCCACTGGAAGTCGTCACAAAAAACTGTATTTCTTGTAGTGTGAGCTTGACAATTTAGTCACTGATTTGCAGATTGGCATTAATATAATCTCTATAATAATTGTCACATCATCTATTTTTTCTTCTTGGCCCTAACCATTCTGAATTTATCACCGTCAAACTCTTTCTAAAGTAAGCCGTCAGCAGTTTCTCTGTAATACCCCGTATTATTCTTAGTTCAGTTTAGCTCCTAGTTGTATGCATAGGAGGCTTAAAACCTAAAAATTTAGTAAGTGTTGGGGACTTAGTTATTTTTAGGGCCTCTTAACTTTGAGGATTTTTAAATTGATCTTCCCGACCCTGAGACATTGGTTTTTGAGTTAATTCATGTTTGGGGTGTAAGAAGCATGTGTCGGAGAAGTTTTAGATTATTTCAACAAGGCTTGGGTTATGTTTGGATCACGATTTTAGTAACTCATCGCGATAGGGTTGCGTTGCGGTCGTAATAGCTATGGAGCCGTCATCGCATTGCGGTCCCCTTTAAAATGCATTCCTGTTATGAATTTAAATGTATGAGGGGAAATTGTGTCTTTTTCCCTCCATCCAAGTCATCAAATTATGACTTAAAGCTTCAGTTTAGGCATTATTTTCCCATCTTCTCCAATTTCCTCTCAAAAACAAACTTTCTCCTCCCCCAAGATCATCAAATTTCATTACTTTCTCTCTAAGGAAACCAGGAATTAAAGTTCCCCAATCCAAGAACATTCAAGAAAGCATCAAGATTGGGGTTTCTCTTTCAAGCTTAAGGGTTTAAGGTATGTTTGATGTTCATCCATGGGCCTTTTTCACCATGGAGTCCAAGAATTCCCTTTTATGTTTTAATTTATGAATTCTACATGATTTAGTTGAATTATGCCTTGAACATCTTGATAATTTGATTTCAAGTTATGATTACACGTGTTTTTGATAGAATGAGCCATTGCATGTTTTGAATATTGAACTCTTTTCATTTAAAAACTTAATTCATGGTTTTAGTATTGTAACTATGTTCGTATCATGTGAATTACCCATTCCCATGCTTAAGTTCATGACTCTCATGTGTTTGTTGTAATGCCTAATTGTTGGATTTTGAACAGTGGTTCCCTACTATAGTTTTAGAGCTTTTATATGTCTGTATTGTTATATCCATTCAGTGCTGGAGGATTATGAATTCCCAATACTTAGTTGTTTTACATAATTTCAGTTCTTCAAAATGATTTCAGATATACTATGAGCATTATCATTCAGTCAGTCATTATGATTAGTTGTTTGTTTAATTAAGCTTAGTTTAGTCTATTAAATAGTGTCATTCGGTTAGGAGTAGTATTCAGCACTGAGCGAACCCAGGGAGGGGGGCATTCCTGCCAGTTTAGGGTTTGACCCTTAGTAGAAATCCCTGAGTTATAGAAATACATAGCTAGCGTAGGTTTGAGATTTCTTCCTACCATCTTAGGGTTGACAAATGTCTCATGATTTTCCTGCCAGTATAGGGTTACTCTTTAGTCCTTCGAGACACCCTTTTAGTGGATCCACATAGCCAGTATTAGTACCTGTAGCACGGTACTAACACCCTTCCAATTGGGGTTATATGTTGGACCCCAATTAGCTTAGATTGGGGTATGCCAGTTAGATAATACCTCCCATAGTCTCAGTTTAGTGTTCAGTACAAAATTCAGTTCTAGTTTCTTGACCATAGCATTCAGACTTCCAGTTATTTAGTTATCAAATTTCAATAATTTAGTTTACAGATTACTTCAGAAATATTGAATGTCTGGTATTGTATTTTCAGTATTTCAGTTTTTTATGCATGCATACTTAGTTATCTCATGCAATTCAATCAGTTATTATTTTATGCACAGTAAACCCATGCATTATAGCCTAACCTTATCTCATATACCAGTACATTCAAAGTACTGATCGCATATTTTTCTTCACACTATGATGTCTTATATCATAGGTCCGGACGTTGAATTTCCCAATCGCACTTAGACATTCCAGCACTTCAGCAATAGCAGCAGTGGTGAGTCCTTATAAATCAAGGACCTATTATGTTTATTCAGTTATTTCTGCACTTTTCAGTTGATCGGTTAGATTTAGTTAGGGCCTGTCCCATTAACTCCACAGTTAGTTAGTTAGAGGTTTTTCATACATTCAGACAGTCAGTTAGATTATCAGTCTTATTAGTCATGTTTTAGTATGAATTGTAGATGTTACAGACGTGAATTCAGTTGTATTTTCAGTATTTACACCTTATGGCTTTATCAGTTATTTTTTGCACATGTCTTTTATTATTATTTTATTCAATGCTCACAACAGGTACCAGCTCGTGGGTTAGCTTGTGGTCACTTGTGACCATAAGCACCGTTATTGCGACTAGGGGTAGCCTCGGGGCGTGACATTCTCTTCCTCCTACTCCTCTTAGTTGATTACAAAAACTTTTCAGATCATCGAATGGATCACTATGACCTTCGTACATGTCCAACTTTGGTGTCTTAGACTCTAGAGGCAAGTGAACATTGTTAAACATGTACAAATCCTTGTAAGGAACTCTCTTTTTCTCTCTTGGTACTTGCATGTTTCTCATATTTTTCTCCAAACTTCTCACCTTTCTAGCCATTTCCACTTATTCCTCATTTTTAACAGTCTACACCACCTCGTCTCAAACCCTATACCATTTACTACGGGTCATTTTGCCTGTTCTTTGGACGTGATTTTATATTGGTGAGACGCCAATTTAGCCACAAACTAGCCACCTTACTACTATTTTAACTTTAGAAATAAGGAATGTGCAAGGATTCCACACTTTCAAAACTTTTTTCTTTAATTAAAAATATCATCGAACCCTATAAGGATTGCCTACGTATCTCATCAAGGTGAGAATCGGGTGTACGTAATTCACAAAAATGGAGATATGAAGAATTACAGTTTTTTTATTTGACTAATGAGAAAGATTTTTTTTTAATTTATTAATAATGATAAAAAAACACAATTTTTTTATTTTTGAAAACAAATTAATTTCTTTTTATATAAGGATCAAAACTCTCTTTTTTTTGTTGAGAAGAAAAGACAATCTTTTTTATAAAATATCACCAACCCCATGAAGGGCTACCTACGTATCTCATCAAAGTGAGAATCAGGTGTGCGTAGTTCGTGCAGACCATAAAATTAAGTTTTTGTTTCCAAAAATTTATTTTTAAATTTGGAGGACAAGATACTCTCTTATGTTTCACCAAGTTTCCTAATGCCGGTCAACAATCAAATGTGCCTTCCAAATAAATGTCAAATAGCACATAGGATGCATATGTTGACCATTATAAAGAGGGACACCCTTTCTATACATACCCGACCCCTGTGCCAAGTCTCAAAGTTAAATGCACATGATGCAAATAAAGCATAACCTAATAGAGATAACCACATTCTGAGTTTTAGTTCTACTAAGTTTAACCTGATGGAGATAGGTGTCTAGACTGGCTTATCCGAGTGGACACTCAAGTCAAGGAGGGACAACTTGGTCGGTAGCAATGTTATTCCACCTTTGTTGTAGATCCAAATCCCGCCTAACATTTGTGACTAATAGTCCTTTACCAGTTTCCTTGACACTCTGGTTATCTTAAGAAGAAAGTAGGATGCACACTCTGTATTCCTTCTATCCTATTTTCAGAGACTCAAAGGGTGTACACAAGAGAAGACAGTTTATAATACAATTCAACAATATCAAATCGGTAAATGAGTAACAAGTAGAACATTAGGCTAACAAAAACAATATTGAAATAAATAAACCAAGTAAAAGTCAATATTAAAAGCTCAACTTCTAGTTATCCCTAATAGAGTCGCCAGAGATGTCACAACCCTTTTTTACTCGAAGGGATCAAAGTCAAAGGGTTTTTCAATTAAAGTGACGATTTTGAATAGGAATTATTTTATTTATAAAGTCGCCACTTGAAATTGATTTATGGTGTTCCAAACCACCTTATTGAATCCCTAATCAAAAGAAAATGACCATTTATTGGTCTATAAAAAAAGAAGACCGGGTAAGGAATTCTGTTGGCTGAGGGAAAGATATGATGCACCCCTTGAGTCCCGTGGTCCTAGCACAGTTGCTTTTATCAACTTACACTTAGCTTTAAATAGTTTGTATAAGTTGTTTTTAGGCCTGAATTCACTCATTTTTATTATACCGATAACATATGTCTATATTCCTTATATTAAGCTAGTGAAAGTTAATTTTTAGGAAATCTTTGCCAAGGTGCAAAGCTACATCCTTGAATTATTTTGAACGTCTCATAAAGATGTGTAGGCCTCATTCTTAATTGAGACGAATATATAAAACGTGCCTAAAAATTATCTAGCATTAAAAGACATTTATTCGTCTCTTGTAAAGTCAAGATAATTTTATCTTACTTATTTTTATTTTCATATTTGCTCTCTTTTATTTTCTTAATTGTGACGAGTCTTAGATAAATACACAACTCATTTTACTTTAGCTCACGTTAATAATTAATTTGGAATCATGTATGGCCCAACTGGAATTCGTTAAACAAAATTTCTCTCTCTATAAATATAATTAGTGCAATATGAATTGAACTCAGACAAGAATCATATAAGAATTTTAACATCTCAGTGACTATATTAAATTAAGAAAAATATGTGTTAGCTAAGTTCATCAATATCTGGACAACATCCATTCTGAAAACAACAAAACCTAATCGAAGTTAATAATCTTTTTGGTAATTTTATCCGAATAAAGTGAGTCCCAACTAGCACCAATTGTCACCAATTAATTGATAGTATTAGGGACTATAAAAGGATGGGAACCGAAAAGAATTAATAAGTAGACATATGTCATAGCCAATAATCTAGATTTCTGCATTCCATCTTTAACACTTAAATTAATTGTTATGTTGGATATTTAATGGGCATGTTAACAATCATATACATTGGGAAAACGATAACATGTTGGCATTTTTGAAATAAATATTCAAATCACTAAGCGTTAATTAGTTATAGATTCATAAGCATTAATCTATGATATTGTTAGGTACTATGTAGTTTTGATAATTGACAAACTGACACATGAATGAAACATGTTGCTTGAGTTGGTCCATGCATAGAAAAGCAGATTTCCATTTTCACTGATAGATGCAGACACGATTGCTTAAAGACAAGAACGAATAATCAAGCCTAATTCTGATATACTCAAGCTACTGATCATGTGGGGAATATAACAAGTTGAATTTGATTCAAACACTTAATGATAAGGGAATGCAATTTGAGTTGAAAAAGGAGTCCTATGTGAAGAAGGAGTTTCACTTCTGAGTATATCTTGAAGATTCCTATGTGTGGGAGGAGAAAGATTCTGATAAATTAATATGTGCTAATTTAAAGAATTGGGATTTGACTACAACACCAAGGAGACAAGAGTTGGAATTGAAGAAGGAGTCTCACTTGAAGTAAAACTCTATGCAATGAGATTTTTTATTAGAGGAGGATTTTGAAATAAAGAATGACTCTTTTAAGAGTTGTGCTTAGATAGAAGATGCAATAGTCAGAATAAAACATGCACTTAAAAAAAAAAAAAAGCACAATCGACAGATTGACTTTATGAAGTGCTACTCAATCACTAAAGAAACACATTGAAGAACCTGGTCCTCAGTACAGAATCTAGCTAAGAGCTTTAGCGTTGATTTTTAGAGCTGTTCATTATGTTTGAGCTGTTGATGTAATATTAGTTTCAGTGTGTTATAAACTGAATTAGGAGCTATTCTTTGAATTGGGGAAAACTCAGAGACTTTGGGAAAGCATACCTTGGGAGGTGTATATGTAGTTAGGAATTAGAGTTCATAATTCTTAGTTGTTGAGTTATAGGGATTAGAGTTTATAATTCTTATTTGTTGGTTACAAGAGTTTTGCAATCAGTCATTGTTGAGGCTCAGAGTTATTTAGTGAAGTTGGGGTTAAATCCTGTAGAGGTACAGGTTGTGGTTTTTTACACCTTTTTGAGCCGGGTGTTTTCTACGTAAAAATCATTGCGTTCTTTACTTTCTGTTTTACTGCTTCCTTGGAACACGTCTGTGGAACAAGTTAGACAACTCGTTCCATCGATAAGCAACAGTTAGGCGAAAATAAGATGATCAGTAGGGCACGAATTCTTAGCAAGTGGTATCAGAGCGAGGTTGTCTTAAAAAGGCCTAGCACCTAAGACAAAGATCAATATGATGAATTCCACACCATCTACTGGTCACAGTGAAGTTCAATCCACTATTAGACCTCCAATCTTTGATAGTTCTTATTTCATTTGGTAGAAAGCTAGGATGGAAATATTCATTCAAGGGGAAGACTACAAGTTATGAGATAGGATCACTGATGGTCCTACTATTCTAATAAAGTTAGAAGATGGGAAACAGGTCAAGAAAGTAAGAAGTGAATTCACTCCTGATGACTTATTGGCATTAAATAAAAATGTTAAGGCCAAAAACATTTTGGTCTGTGGATTAGGACCTGCTGAATAAACAGGGTATCAACATGTACCACTGCTAAGAAAGTTTGGGATGCTCTAGTAAATTCTCATGAAGGCACATCTCAAGTAAGAAAATTAAGAATTTCTCTTCTTTTTACTGAGTATGAGGCATTTAAGATGAAGGAGAATGAAACCTTACATGAGATGATGACAAGGCTTACTGCCTTAACAAATGAGCTGACCTTCTTAGGAAAAGCTATATCTGAAGAAGAACAAGTCGAGGAGGTACTGAGGGTATTACCAAAATCAAAGTGGAATGTTAAGGTGACTGTAATCAGGGAAGCAAATAAGGATCTTGCAGGCATGACCCTAGATGAATTAGTAGGGAATTTAAGAACTTATGAAATAGAAATTGATGGAACTAAAGTTCTAGAATCCCCAGAGGATACCTTAGCTCTGAAGGCATCTTACAGTGATGAAGAAATTGAACTTGATAAAGAATAAGTTGTCTTTATAGCTAAGAACTTCAGCAAATTATGCAAAAAGAAGAAGGGAATAGGTAGTAAGAAATGGTCAAATGACAATCTAAATGGATGCTACAAGTGTGGTAAGACTGATCATCATATCAAGGATTGTCCTGTCTGGGAAATAGAATGGAGAAAGGAAAGGGCTGGAAAGGAATTGAAAGAAAAAAATAAAAAGAGGGAAGAATATGCAATGGTAGTAGCTTGGGGATTTGACTCAGATGATGATGAAGTTGATGAAGCAGCACTCATGGCTCTTGGAGATTCAGGCTTGGAGGAAGAAGTTGATGTTTCTGAGGTAAGTATACTTGAACTTAAAGAAAACTTGCATTTATTTTCTAAAACAAAACTTATTTCCTTGATGAGTGCACTAATTGATGACTTTCAAGAATCAACTTCTGATAGGGATGAGCTGTTCAACAGTCTTGCAAGAATCAAATTTTATTTTATTGATTTAGAAGCTTGCAAGAACACTGTCGAACAGGAAAATGGCTCTCTCAAGAAACAGGTTGAGCAACTTGATTCTTCAAATAATGATCTTAAGTTTGAAGTTCTAAAATTGACACTCTCTGAAAAAATAGAAAACACCAAGAGTAAAGAACAAGAAAAGGTTGAACTTGAATTGGTTAGGTACAAAGAAGAGTGCAATAATGCAACAAAAATGGTTGATAAACTGAGTCAAGAAGTCTCTAAACTAAAAATTGACCTAGAAAGAGCAAACAGTGGACAAATTCCTCAAGAATTGTTCATAAGTTGAGCGAAAGATATCACGTTGAAAAAGATGGTTTGGGTTTTCACAAAAGTCTTTATGCTTATCAAGACTTGTGGAAACCTTGGACATCCAACCACTGAATGTCCAGTTGCTGCCAAAAGTAGATCCAGCAGTCTAAATCTGGCAAATAAACTATCTCAGACCAAGAAAAGGATAACTAAACCTTATCAGAGAAATAGGTCATATAACCTGTTGCCTACATAGGCAAAAAGAAATCTGATTTATCTATTTACTCATAAGAAAGGACCCAAGCTTGTCTGGGTGCCTAAATCTAACCCCTAATTTGTTTTGTAGGTGAGAGTGAAAGGAGACAAGAAAAATTTGTGCATAAATAAAGCTTGCTCAAGGCATAAGACTAGAAGACAATAAATTTTCTTTCACCCACCATATTTAAAGGGGGAATGGATCATTTAAAAGATGGCCAGATTTGTAGTACTCGTGTAAGGGGGAAGCAAGGGAGATTTAAAAAAAATAAAAAAAGGGATGATAATGAAATTGATGAGCATGCACAGGAATATATTGTACTACCTGGTCCAACTATTGTACAGACTGAGGGCATATTGACAGGGGGGACAACAAATAAAGAAATGGATGCATCAATAAAACCAACACAAGTTACTGGTAGTTTTGTTGGTAGTTTATAAGAATTGGTGTTTTCAAAAGGATCTTGAGATATCCCATGGAAATCAATGGCTTGAGACTATGGTATCCAAAGGAAACCAATTTCACTCTTGAGGGATATAAAAATGTTAACTATGTAAGCACCAAAGGCACTAAGTAGAGAGCATTTTGAAAGAAATAGGTTAGACTTGGGGATGATTAAAATTACATGAACTTCCCTCAACGATTGACTAGAATAATCATTTTTTTTCTTAATCTTATTAGCTAAAAAGTTATTTTATTCAGTCTTGAACATTTAGTTGTGTGTCCCAATTCCAGATTTTTAACTTTTCTAACCTAATTTTGTATTAGATTATGCAGAAAAATAGGTACAAGAAGGCAATTGTGACCACAAAGTTCTTCTTAGCAGGTATGTTCTTCACTGACATAAGTATAGGCTGTCTTAGTTGAAACAGTTGAGCACACTTGTTCAATTTCTCACACTTCATTCTCCCCTTGTCTTATAAAGCTGACAAATTAGTTGACCAAACTTTCTTTGATTCTCTCCAAATGGTTATGCACAAATATGTTAATCCTACACCAAAAATTTCTTCTTCTCTCTCAACCAAAATATCAGTTGTGTACCATGGATTTGCCAAGCTTGATCATCAATCACATGCAACATAAGTTTTCTGAGAAATGAAAAGGGATATGATTTTCTGAGAAATGAAAAAGGATATGATCTCCCTTTTTATTCCTAATTGGTTATTTTTTTTATATTTCTCAGTCCTAGTTCAGGTTGACTTAGAAAACAATAATATACGTTCTTGCAAAGATGAATCATGTTTCTCTACCAGTTTCAGTAAGGAGGGCTAATACAAAAAAAATAAAAAAAATAATTTGGCTAAAAAAAAAAATTGAACTTGAAGCTGCACAAGACAGTCATGAAGTGGAATAAGTGGTCCTTCAGGCTTGGATCATGACTTAGAAGCTTGACCTCGATTAAGTGAGGGATGAAAATGTTGAAGTCATTCGTCAATTGACATAGTTGATATCACTTGTTCCTTCTTTTTCTTCACTATTTGTATCCTTAGCCATGTCCCACTTTTATACCATATTTTTTTTTATTAATGCTCAATTGTTTTGCTTTGTTTAGTACTAGCTTAGGTTAATGCGGAACATGCTCTATCAGTTAAATGAAATGGTTATCTTTGCTAAATTGACTCATTTTTGCTTTATTTAATACATTAATATGTTGGCTAGAGTCTTTGTTTGATTGTTTTGGTGATAGCCCCAGTGGCCATGGATAGCATAACAAATCACTTTGGCTAGTATATTATTGCATTAAAATTGTTTTTCAATGATGACAAAAGGGAGAAAATAACAGGGTTGTGCAATGTTTATAACTCATTGACTAACTTATTTCATTCTAGTGTTTTATACTTTAGTGCCTACAGGTGAAGATGGTTGAATGCACAAGACAAGAGGTTTGTCATAATCAAAAAGAGAGAATTTGTTGGGTACTATGTAGTTTTGATGATTGACAAATTGACACATGAATGAAACATGTTACTTGAGTCGGTCCACGCCTAGAAAAGCAGATTTCTAGTTTCACTGATAGATGCAGACAAGATTGCTTAAAGACAAGAATGAATAATCAAGCTTAATTCTGATATACTCAAGCTACTGATCATGTGGGGAATATAACAAGTTGAATTTGATTCAAACACTTAATGATAAGGGAAAGAAATTTGAGTTGAAAAAGGAGTCCTACGTGAAGATGGAGTTTCACTTCTGAGTATATATTGAAGAGTCCTATGTGTGGAAGGAGAAAGATTCTGATAAATTAATATGTGTTGATTTAAAGAATTGGAATTTGACTACAACACCAAGGAGACAAGAGTTGGAATTGAAGAAGGAGTCTCACTTGAAGTAAAACTCTATGCAATGAGAGTTTTGAATAGAGGAGGAGTTTGAAATAAAGAATGACTCTTTGGAGAGCTGTGCTTAAATAGAAGATGCAGCAGTTAGAATAAAACATGCACTTAAAAGGCAGAAAAGCACAATCGACAGATTGACTTTACGAAGTGCTACTCAATCATTGAAGAAACACGTTGAAGAACCTGGTCCTCAGTATAGAATCTAGCTAAGAGTTTTAGCGTTGATTTTTAGAGTTGTTCATTGTGTTTGAGATATTGATGTAATATTAGTTTTAGTGTGTTATAAACTGAATTAGGAGCTAGTCTTTGAGTTAGGAAAAACTCAGAGACTTTGGAAAAGCATACCTTGGGAGGTGTGTGTGTGTAGTTAGGAATTAGAGTTTATAATTTCTAGTTGTTGAGTTATAGGGATTAGAGTTTATAATTACTATTTGTTGGTTACAAGAGTTTTGTAATCAGTCGTTGTTGAGGCTCAGAGTTATTTAGTGAAGTTGGGGTTAAATCCTGTAAAGGTACAGGTTGTGTTTTTTTACATCTTTTTGAGTTGGGTGTTTTCCACATAAAAATCATTGTGATCTTTACTTTCTGTTTTACTGCTTCCTTGGAACACGTCAGTGGAACACGTTAGACAACCCGTTCCATCGAAAAGCAATGGTTAGGCAAAAATAAGATAATCAGGAGGGCACGAATTTTTTAACAAATATTTTAAAAATAAGGAAGTAAAAGATAGACCTTTAATGGAGTACCTTCTTGCAGTTTTTTTTTTAAAAATCTTCGGTCTCAAATAAGTTGAAAAAACAATCAAATCTGATCTCGAATATCTATCGAAAGTAGAAACACAATCAGAGAAAACTACTCAAAAATCTTGACGAAGTCGGACTCAATTTTTTTCGAACCCACTTTCATTTTTAAAAATTGCTAAAGTATTCTTCATATTTTCCTCTCTAAGTAGTTACATGGGTGAGTATTATGTATTTGTTTTATTAATTAATTTTTCTTTCTCTTATTTTTGCGTGCATGCATGAGTTGCAAAGTTATAGGTTATTACACTACTAAACACTAATTGCACGTCAACTAACTCAATTTTACAACTTTTAACACTAATAACTTTAAAAATTATCTCATTTAAAATTTCAAACTAATCTAATTGAAATTATTTTAAAAACAACAAATGAATTACAAATAAAGGCATAGAGCAGAAATACATAAAATAATAAACTAAGTACACTAAATTATATAAGAAGCCATCGAAATAATTTCATTCATGCTTCAATTTACAACAAAACTTAGGAAATAAATAGTATGAAATTTGATAGGATCCTGCTTAATGAATTAAACTGAGAAAAGAAGTAAGAATATCATCACCGAAAAACTTTCACTCTTTTCTTTCCCTTTCTTTTTCGTTTTTTTTTCTTTTCTTGTCGTCTGCTTCTTCTTGTTTTCTACTGTTTTCTTTCTTGTTTTCTCTAAGTTTTTGTTTGTTCCTTTTTCTCTTTTCCTTTTTTTTTTTTTTTTTTTCAATCTCCCCTTCTCCCTTTGCCTGTGTGTTTGTGTGGGTTATATAATAATATGTGTAGGTGTGTCTGTGTTGTCTGTCGTGTATGTGTGTTGCCAGAAAAGATGGGCCATGGGGACGGTTTTCGGTTAGTGGGGAGAGGGTTACTAAGGGTGGATTTAGGGTGTGGGTAGAATAGGATAAGATTTTATTTTTATTTATTTAAAAATAAAAATATTAATTAATTTTTTAAATTTATTTTTATACAAAAAAAAATAAAAATTTATAACTAGCTTAAAATAAATTATAATTAAGAAAAATAATAAAATTACTAGTTTAATAAAATATTTTTTAAAAAAAGTCTTATAACTTAAAAATAAATAAATAAATAAATATATCCTAAAATGTAACTTTTGAACTCTTTTCTATGTTCTTTTTTTTTAATGAAACCTACTAAAAATAAAAAAAGGGCTAAAATAAATATTGGACAAAATATAAAGATTTACTACCGAAAAATAGGTTAAAACTCGGGGAGGGTGAAAATTACGTGTCTACATACATTATAGTGAATGTCTATCAAGAATTTAGATAAAATCTATCAAGATCTATTTGATAAGAAATATGTATCTTTTAGTGAAAAACTAGGAGTAATTTTTCCTATAAATAGAAGGGTTTTTCGCATTGTAAAAGACCACAAGAGAACTTTTCAAGAGAAATAAGAATTACTCTCTCTAGTCTTGTTCTTCTTTGCTTTATATTTCATAATACGTAATCAACACGAGACTCTATCTTTCTGAGTAAAGGAATTAGAGTTAATCTTCTGTCGATTCAGGTATGCAATATTTATTCGTTTGATAACAAATCTCACTTAGAACTAATCTACTTTATGACTTGGAATCTAAAATATTTGTCCAGTCTTAAAAAGTGGTTTTCATCCATTAGCAAAGTATATTAAAGCCATCTAATCAAAGTTAAAATTAGATTACTAAAAGAATCCAATGATTAACTCGGTATGGAAAAACTTTACTACTGTTATTATATTATCCTAGTAATGGTTAAGAATTTCTATGTACACCAGTTATGAAAAAATAACAACAGACAATTGTTAAAGCATCTTAAAAGTGTATTACTTTCCCATTACACCTGTTATGTTCTATGTGAAAAATTATATTTTATGTCTTTGTAGTTTAATCTAACTAGCCATTTTTTATTTTCTTATCAATTTGATGAGTTCAAATATATTAAACATCACGAGTTTGTTATTAAATTAATATAAATCTATTGAATTTTTTTTATTTGAGGGAACCTAATTAGTTCAAAATTATTTACGTCTTAAATTTGTTCTTGAAGAACAATATTGTTAAAAGATATGATGATGAATTTAAGTCTCATCTCATTAAGAGGGTAAGACATTGGGTTAAAAATTTCAATGCACCATGAAGATAAGATGTTGAGTTCACGTCCCATTGTTTTTGCCTAAGACGCCTTTATATGGATAAGACATTAAGTTTGCATCTCAATGCAGCATATTGGTGATATAATAATGGCTAAGGAAAAATAATGTGTTTTTGATAAAAAGTCATGAGACATGTCCCATTGAATATACTCCATTCGCTAAAGTGAACATGGTAGCAGTACATAAGATGTCTGAAAGAGATAAGTGATTGAATATACGAATACAAGTATGGTGAGACAATATGATAATTGTTATCAAAAGTGATAATATTTTCACATGCTTATTATGATTATAAGATATGTTGGATAAAAATTCTCAACATTATTTATATGCCTCGATTTTCTCCTGAAGTAGCAATATCATGAAAGAGGTTATAAGCTATCAAAATTTGATAGGCTTAAGGCACGATTATATTCCATTCCTGGGAATGAGAAGCTTATTAATGTAAATGTGACTTGATTGTGATGGTATCACAACTCACCTCCGAAAGAGGCAGAATAACTGAGAAGAGTTATTTTTGAGATCTACTTCTAAAGTAGTAAATCTAAAATTTACTAAAGTAAAAGGTACATGCCACGTTAAACTTGGAGTTTGCTAGAATAAAAGTTCATAAATTGACATGAATAATTATGACATTCCGAAGATGTGCATATTGAGTATTGAAAATGTAATGAGAAACTAGAAGATTCTTCAAAAATTATCTATGTTGCTTGTTCTCATGATAAGTTGGTTGGACCACCTAATGTTGGAATTTGATCCCTCAAAATCTAGAAAGTATAAAAAGTGAATATGGACACATTCACCATTTATGTGATCCATTAAGATGCATCGATATAACATGATCACTTGTACGTTTATTGTCAACCTGCAGTTTGACATTCATAAAGTTGCTGCTTAATAAAATTAAGTTAAAAGCATAATTTTCAGATTGGGTAACTAAGACAATTCATCTTGATAATGTCGGTTTGACATTAAATGACTTTGATAAATAGCTGAATCATTGTTAATAAGAACAAAGCTTCATATGTTGGTTTGAAATATGATATATTATATGCAAAATTACTTGTACACATCAAACCAATGAATTGTGATTAATTTCCCCTCAAAGTTGGTTCTGACTCAAGAACCACACGTAGTCCATCTAATCGGTTTGATGTGCGGTATAAGTTAATGAATAGACCATAATGTACAAAGATGGATTCCTCAAATAAAATGGAGAATATATGTTAGTTTTTCTAACATATGGGGAGGATTATAAGAAACTATGAAATATGTTAGGAATTATCATCAGATCCTCTTTGAAAAGATAATTCAAGTCAAATGCCAATAGCATCTCATATTTAAGCTACAAGTGCTACTATTTTATGTCCCTAAAGGACAAAGCATACGCTTGCATGAAGCATGGTAGACCCTTTTGGTTCCAAATGAAATAATTCTTGAAAAGGATAAATAGCAAATAATCATAATAAGAAGGCAATGTGATTATGAAGAGCCTATGACATGACACTTTATGAAACCTTATAAGAGGTTGAGGTACCTGAAAATAATAAAGTGATGAGATCTTAAAATGTTATGTCATACTATGAACATATACGAAATGATATATCATCAATATCTTTGATACAATATTGATGCAATATTGTAAACGATTACAAGGATTTGAATTCTATGTTTATTTAAGCATCCTGATGTAGAAATATTTATCAAGTGACATGAAAGGACGCATCTTATTAAGAAGAACATTTATTTCGTTTGCAGTCTAGACAATTGAAGATGTCACTCATGAAATGTTGACTGTTGTCACTTGACAAAATTTATATGAAAACTTTTTCAAGGATTCAAAATGATTGAAGCATATAAAAGTTTTTGGAAAACTTATTTATAATCCTTATAGTAAATAAGCTTATAGCTTGAAAATTATTGGAACTCTTGGAGAGTTTTCAAAAGCAATAGATTATTTTCTAAAATGAGAAATATACCAATTTGGAGTGGTTATGAAGTACCATATCTTAGTGCAATTGGTGCACTCGTGTATCTTGCAAATACTACAAAACCTAATATAGCCTTTTCAATTAATTTGTTAGCAAGGTATAGTTCTGCTCCTACTAGGAGACATTGAACTAGGATCAAACACATAATCTTATACTACCATATCTTGGAGATATACAATATAGTCTATCGTAGCCACCTCATCAAACCATGCTGAGAAAATAGCTATGCATGAAGCAAGGAGAGAATGTATATGATGAAGGTCCATGATACATTTCATTCGATAAAATGTTGTTTGAAATGTAACAATGTATCCACAATTTTATACGGAGATAATGCAGAATACATAATACATCTTAAGGGAGGATTCATAAAAGGAGATAGAACAAATCACACTTCATCAAAGTTTTTCTATACACATGAGCTACAAAATAATGGTGATATTAAATGCAATAGATTCATTCAAGTAATAATGTGACTGATTTATTCACCAATTGTCTTCCAACTACAACTTTCAAGATGATGGTGCACAAGATCGGAATGCAAAGGTTCATTGATGTTCTCATCAGGGGGAGAAAATACATGTTGTACTCTTTTTTCCTTTCAAGGTTTTGTCCCACTGGGTTTTCCTTATAAGGTTTTAATGAGGCAGCCGAAATACGTATCATTAGAGATGTGTACTCTTTTTCCTTCACTAGATTTTTTTTCCAATGGATTTTTTCTAGTAAGGTTTTAATGAGGCACATTGTCCATCAATTAGACATTTAAGGACGATTGTTGAAAATGTATTTACATTATAGTGGATGTCTATCAAAAATATAGATAAGATCTATCAAGATCTATTTGATATCTACTAGAATATGAAATATCTATCTTTTAGAGAGAAACTAGGAGCAATTTTTCCTATAAATAGAAGGGTTTCCTTCATTGTAAAAGACCACAAGAAAATTCCTTAAAAGAAAAAAAAATTATTCTCTCTTCGCTCTACTCTTGTTCTTCTTTACTTTATATTTCGTAACACTTGAAAAGTTTCTAAACCTCATCATTGGAGAAGGGATCACATTTATCTAAAAAAATGTAAAAGAAAAATAAGTTTTTCATCTTCAGTTAAATTAACTTCTTTTATTTTTCATTATGAATGAGAAAATTCAATAACGCTTGAGACGTACATGATTTCAGTTCATTATTTTGCCTTTATTTTTTTTCTTTTTGTAATTTGTGATTGATAATCAAGAACTAGTTGAAGCAGTCCAACTTGTTATATCTAAAGACCAAAATAGATTTTGTGTCACACATATATAAATCAAATGAAAGAAAATATGCAAGGTTCTTAATTTGGCAGTGTGCGTTGAACACCTAATTAAAAGAATTGAATGATCATTTGAAGGCAGTAAGTGTGAAAAATAATATATTTTTAGTTATCTCAGAATTAAGTTTCTTTATTATTTTCTAACCATTATATATTATTATTAATAACAACAACAACAGCATATCTAGTGTATTTCTACAAAGTTGGGCCTAGGGAGGGTAAAGTGTGCGCAATTCATATTGCTACCTCAGATGAAGTAGAGATGTTGTTTTCGATAGACCCTTAGCCCAGGACAAATCACAGTATAACAAGCAGAAAATATAAAAAGAAACAACAAAATTGGGTAACGCACCACTAGATAATAAAAGAAACAAGACACTCATAGAGTAGTACTATGAACTATCGATTCGAAATCACAAACATCACCAAGATACTATGAACAAGAAACTATATGTCACGACCCAAACCCAGGCCTGGACGTGACGGGCATCCCAAGACTACCATGGGCTGGAGATAAAACCCTTAGTCTTACCTCAAGATCACCATAAAAGTATACATTGGAAACCAATCAAAATAATAAGAGAGATAGATAAGTCAAATGAAAGTCTAAGAGTCAAAACAAAACAACCACAACATTCCAATACTGTCCACAAAAACCTCTAATCGAGGAATACCAACTATGTCGGGACATGCCCATAACTATGACAAACGAATCCAAAAGTACTAGGAATATAAAGGAAACTAGTGAAATAATTGGGTCTTCCAAAAGACGGAGACTCACCACTTCACAGTTGATCAATGGGATTACCAGATCACCTAACACTGCACAGGATCAATAGCAAAGTCCTCAGAACCTACATCATGAAATAATGTATCATTCGAAGATGGTCAATGGGGCGAGCACTGGTGTGTAACCTAAGGAAAAAGGATAAAATAATGCATTTACTAAAATTCATGACATAAACCACATGCGTAGCATTTATACATACATACATACATATATATATATATATATATATATATATATATATGATGTCGGGATAGGGTCAAGGGATATGAAGCATGATAGATTAAGAACTTAATACCAAACTGTGTATCTCATATCGACCTAAAGGTACCCACGGGCTATACGAGTCCGGCTCCCCTGCCGGAAGGGCCCTAGTCCATGTTAGCTGCATGTATCAAAGAATAGGCTAAAACCACCAATAGTTAGTTAACCTCTCAAAAATATACTGTTCAAATTTGACACAATGGTCATAGACCCCAAACATTGACAAATGTGGTTTTTTGTATTAGTCCCCCTAGAACTATACCTTCTAGGTGAACTACACAATTCCCTTTAAGCCCACATAAAAATAATTTGCACATAAACCAACCATTAAAAATGGAGTCTTGTATTAAGGCATTTCCCCACTTAGTATCGTCATACCAATATACGTGCAAGCTATTCAATTTATGTCTAACCAATCTATATAACCAAATTGACTCTATTTACTGGCTCACAATCCAAACCACAGCCACCAAGAACATCCAAATCCTTTTTATCCAAGTATCCTTTAATGCAATGCAATGTTTCCAAAAGATGAGTTAAATTGTATAAAAATCTATATTCACAAACCAAGATTATAAAGTGGGTTGAGGCTAATGCCATTACCAAGCCAAATTTTATCAATTTGGTAAAACCCAAGTCACCCATTTCAACCATTACAAAAATGCACCAATTTAGTCCCAAAACTATTTAATTAAAGCATGAAAAATCCATTAAACACAATGAAAAATTAATTCAAGTGTTAACAACCAAAAACTCTTAACCCAATTTCAAATCCATCAATTCAAATCACATGAATATTAAATAATTTTAGTCCACAATGTAAAATACAAGTTAAGAAATGAGTAACATGCCTTATTTGAAGAGAAAATCCCTTGAACTAGCAAGAAGAGAAGCCCCAATCTTGAATCCTAACTTCACAACTTTTCAACCTTAGTTTTTGGAATGAGAAATGACCCTTTTTGAGAGAATATAAAAGTTTTAAGGCTTAGAAATAGGTTATGTGAAGATAGGATGGCTTATAGAACGTAATAGGACAAAAATAACCTTAAATCACTTTTAAAAGAAAGTTCCATCGATAAATGGAGAGGGGGTCGTGGTGCAAAGCCCAGGGCAAACCCCCAAATCCGCAACGCGATGACCAATGCAAATCAGTAGTTTTGCGGTGCAAGGCTCAACACGGGGGAAAGGCAGTGAGCTATTATAGAACTTCTCGCGGTGAAAAGTAATTGCGCATCACCCCTTTCGCAATGCATGACCTTGTTTCAGGTCCCAAACCTCCCCCAACATACCCAAAACTCTTCTCGAAGTATTTTACGCTCAAGATAGGGGTCACATAGGTTCGTTTTTGTTTGTTTTAGACCCCATAACATCTAGGGTCTTACATTATCCATCCTTAGGATCATTCGTCCTCAAATAAGAGATTAGGATACCTATAACACGATATACGGTAGAACATAAAAGGAACCCAAGAGCAAATTGGAACACAATATGAGAAAATGTAAGTTTCATACCTTAAGCGCATTTGTTCGAGATAGGGAAAAGAATGAATACTTGGCCTTCATATACTCTTTCGACTCCTAGGTAGCCTCTTCCACCTTTTGATTCCTCAAAAGCACCTATACCAAAGCTATTTACTAATCCCTTAATTTTCGTACTTATCTATCCAATATTTCAATTGAAAATTCCTCATAAGACAACTAATCCTTAACACCAACATCCTTAACTGGAACAATCAAAGAAGCATCATCCATACACCTTTTTAACATAGACACATAAAATATGAGATGGACCAAAGCCAAACTCACTGGTAGATCTAGTTCATAAGAAACATTTCTAATTCTCCTTAAAATTTGATACGAACCAACGAAATAGGGGTTGATCTTTCCTGTCTTCCAAAATCTCATAAATCCTTTCATAAACCTTCAAGATTACTCAATTGCCAACTTCAAACTCCAACTCCCTCTGCCTCACTTTCGCATAAGACTTTTGGTTACTTTGAGTAGTCTTAAATCTTTCTCTAATCACCTTGACCTTCTCTATGGCTTGGTGAACCAAGTTAGGTCCAGAAAACCTAGTCTCACCTACCTCAAACTATCTAATAAGAGACCTGCACCTCCTACAATAAAGGGTTTCAAAAGGAGTCATTTGGATGCTAGAATGGTAACTATTGTTGTAAGTGAATTCAATAAGAGAAAAATGGTCAAACCAACTACCTTTGAAATAAATCACACAGGAATTTAGCATATCTTTTAAAGTTTAAATAGTATACTTCACCTACCCATCAGTTTGGGGATGGAAGGTGGTGTTAAGGTTCACCTGACTACCCAAACTTTTTTGAAAAGAGTGCTAGAAATAAGAAAAACTATGTACCTCAGTTAGAAATAATGCACACTAGGGCCCCATGCAACCTAAATATCTCCTAAATGAATAGCTTAGCGTAGTCCTCTCTTAAGTAGTTAGTCCTCTCAGAAAATAGATGAGCAGACTTGGTCGGGTTATCTATAACGGAATAAATAGAATCATACTAATTCTGAGACTGTGAAAGTCCCATAAAAAAATCCATATTAATTATCTCCCACTTCTACATAGGCAATTTTATCTCTTGATGTGCCACTGGCCTCAAATATTTGACCATAACCTACTGACAGAAAAAATATTTAGCAACAAAATTCACCACATCCATCTTCATATTATTCCACCAATAGATTTCCTTCAAGTCATGATACATCTTGGTTGAACCCGAATGAATTGTATATCTGGACTCATGATCTTCATCCAAAATCCTTTCCTGCAGTCCATCTACTTATGGAACACATAAACTTCCTTGATATCTCAAGATGTTGTCTCCCCCATTCTCAAAAGCCATAACATTTTGCTGACCCATATCATCATTGATTTGCATGAATATGGGATCCAAAACTTGCTTCTCCCTAACCTCAGTACCCAGAGATTATTTGACCATTTCTTAAACTATTACTCTGCCATCCTCGGAGACAAAAAGGAGAGCTCCTAAATTTGCCAGCCAGTGAATATCCTTCTCCAATTCTCTCTTCTTCTCCTCCATGTAAGATAAACTCCCTATGGATAACCTGCTAAGAGAATCAACAACAACATTAGCTTTACTTAGATGGTAGTCCAGACTCAAATTATAGTCTTTGAGTAATTCGAGCCATCATCTCTGCCAGAGATTTAATTTCTTTTGTGTAAACACGTGTTGTAAGATCTTATGATCTAAATAAATGTCCACATGTATCCCATACAAATAGTGATTCCCAATCTTCAAATAAAAAACCACAACTGCTAATTCAAAATTATGGGTCGGGTAATTCCTTTCGCGAACCTTGAGTTGTCTAGATACATAGGCTACAACCTTACCAAGTTGCATCAAAACAAAACCCAACCCCACATGGGATGCATCACAATACACAATAAAACCCTCAGTACCCTCAGGTAGGGTCATAACAGGATCAGAGGTTAACTTATTCTTTAACTTTTTAAAACTGTCTTCACATGTGATAGACCACATAAACTTAGACTTTTTCTGAATCAACCTGGTAAACGAGGTAGTGATAGATGAGAAACTTTCTACATAATAGATGGAGCATTAGTCAATCTGAATGACATAACCAAAATCTCATAATAGCCATATCGGGTCAGGAAAGCAGTCTTAGGAATACTAACCTCCCTAATCTTCAACTAATGATAACCCGAATGGAGATTAATCTTTGAGAACCACTTAGTAGCACCCTGAAGCTAATCGAAGAGGTCATCAATCCTAGGTAGAGGGTACTTATTTTTCATAGTGGTCTTATTCTACTGGCATATCTATACATGTTCGAAGAGATCCATCTTCCTTTCATATAAAAAGTACAGGAGAACTCTAGGGAGAAACACTAGGTCGAATGAACCCTTTATGGAAAAGATCTTTTAATTTCCATCCTATAAGGAGGAAAAAAAATAGGACGAGTATCCGGTAGAAGATCAATCCCAAAGTCTATTTCCCTATCAAGAGGAATTCTAGGAAGATTATCAGGAAAGACTTTAGAAAATTCATTAACCACAGGAATAGATTGTAGAGAGAGGCTTTCAGAGTCAAAAACCTTGAACCAAACTAGATGATACAGAGACCCCTTGGAAATCAATATCTGAGCTCTAAGATAAGAAATGAACTTCTTTTCTAGTTCTAACGAACACCCTCCCATTCAATGACCGGTTTATTCAAAAAATTAAAATTGACCTTTCAGGTCCTACAATACAAAGAAGAATAGCGTGAATGGAGCCAATTCATCCCTAAGATTACATCAAAATCCACCATGTTAATTTCTATAAAATCCACCAATATCTCCTTATGAATAATAAACACCACACAATCCCTCTAGATTTTTCTAGCATCAATAGACTCACCCATTGAAGTAGAAATAGAAAAGGGATCAGAAAAGGGATCAAAAATATTTTTAGGACCAAAACCAAAGAGTAAAGCCATGTAAGGGGTCACATAAAATAGGGTAGAACCCGAATCAAACTAACAATAAATATCGCAGCAAAAAAGTTGTAACATACCAGTGACATCTGGGGATGCCTTAGATTCCTGGCAAGTGGAAAGAGCATATAGGCAATTTCGACCAATTTTCATCCTTGAGGAAGCACCCTTAGTTGTAGGAGCTGATAATGTGGCGACCAAAACCTTGTTAGCTCCTGTGGAAACCCTATCTGACCATAATTAAAGCATTAATTTCTCCCTTCCTCACAATAACCATGGTGAAATTTCCCATAACCCCAATAAGATGGATAAGGTGGGGCCGACTGAACTCTACTAACTTGAGATTGAGCATCGTGCACCCGAGGCCTATTCCTTTAGCTGATAATCTATAAACTCAAACCCTTCACATCACTAGCATGCATCACCTAGAAAATCTTTTTGATTTATTCAATAAACCCCTGAGAATCCTCCTCAACCTTGGAACCTATAGAGGTTGGGGGACTCAACCACATAAAATGGACAACCTAAAACCTCATACGAACTAGGGACAGGATCAATATGATCAAAATAGCAAGAATGCAATACCATAATTTGAGCAAGCATATGGATGCACTGTCAGAACTCTGCATTCGAGAAATCTACCTATGAAGATTGGCTAGCACCGGTTCGAGAAGCTTAGGAAGGACTGGTAGAGACTGATAGAACCCCAGGTGGAGTAGTACAGTCAGGAGTATAGGCCCTACACCGAGTTTGAATTTTCTGAGTAGGGAAAACTTCATCCATACTTGCCCCAATTGGGATGGAGGTTCTGGCTGAGTCCCTATGGCCATCAGATCTTCATAGAGACATGATCTAGAATGCTAGTAAACCAGAACTTAGGGAAATTTCATGATAACTAAACTCTCTAGCCTGAAATAAAGCATAAGAAAGGGGAAACATTCCTAAATGCCTCATAGCCTCCCTCTTATAAGTATGGCATGCTACACACCCATAAAAAGACTTTAATCAGCATGGCTTTATGGACACCCTGGGACCTTGACCATGCTCTGATACCAAGCTTGTAACGACCCAAACTCAGGCCTGGCCGTGATGTGCTTCCCAAGTTCACCATGGGTCGAAGATAACCCCCTTAACCTTACCTCAAGAGCACCATAAAAGTATACAGTGAGAACCAACCAAAATAATAAGAGAGATAGATAAGTCAAATAAAAATCTCAGGGTCAAAAGAATACAACCACAATATCCCAATACTATCTATAAAAGTCTCTAATCCAAGAATACCAACTATGTCGGGACATGCCCCCGACTATGACAAATGAATCCAAAAGAACACGATACCAACTATGTCAGGACATGCCCCCCAACTATGACAAACAAATCCAAAAGTACAAGGAATATACAGAAAACTCATAAAATAATTGGGCCTTTCAAAAGATGGAGGCACACCACTTCACAACTGATCAACAGGATAACTAGACCATCTAATGCTACACAAGATCAACAAAAAAAATCCTCAAAACATACATCATGATATGATGTAGCATTCAGAGATGGTCAGTAGAGTGAGTATTGGCAGTAACAAAGGAAAAAGGATAAAATAAAAAATCTAGTCATAAACCACTTACACAATATTTATACATATATATAGGATATCGGGATAGGGGCAAGAGATATGAAGCATGATAGTTTAAAAACTTAATCCAGAACTGTGTAGCTCTTATCAACGTAAAGGTACCCATGGGCTATAGAGGTCCAACTTTCCCTACTGGAAGGGCCTTGGTCCATGTTAGACACATGTACCAAAAAATAGGCTAAAGCCACCAATAGTCAATTAGCCTTCTAAAAATATACTATGCAAATCTGACATAGTGGTCATAGACCCCCAACATTGGCAAACATGGTTTCTAGTGTTGGTCCCCCTAACACTACACCTTCTCGGTTAACTCCATAATTACCTTGAAGCCCACATTAAAATAATTTGCACATAAATCAAACATTAAAAATGGAGACTTTTATTAAGGCATTTTCTGGCTTGGAATCGTCATACCAATATTCTTGAAAGCTATTCCATTTATGCCAAATCAATCCATATAACTGAATTGACTCTATTTACCAATTTAAAATCCAAACTTTAGCCACCAAGGGCATCCAAATCCATTTTATCCATTTATCCTTTAATGCAATGCAATGTTTCCAAAAGATGAATTAAATTGTGTAAAAATATGTATTCAAAGACCAAGATTATAAAGTGGGTTGAGGTTAATGCAATTACCAAGCCAAATTTCATCAATTTAGTGAAATCCAAGTCACCCATTTCAACCATTACAACAATGCACCAATTCAGTCCCATAAGCATTTAATTAAAGCATAAATAATTCATTAAACTTAAAGAAAAAGTAATTCAAGTGTTAACAACCAAAAACTCTCAACCCAATTTCAAACCCATCAATTCAAATCACATGAATATTAAAATAATTTTTACAACAATGTAAAATACAAGTTAAGGAATGAGTACCATGCCTTGTTTGAAGAGAAATTCCCTGGAACTGCAAGAAAAAAATCCCCAAGCTTGAACCCTAACCTCACTACTTTTCAACCTTAGTTTGGGAATGAGGAATGACACTTTTTGAGAGAATACAGAAGTTTTAAGGCTTAGAAATAGGTTATGTAAAGATAGGACAGTTATAGGATGTAAAATGACCAAAATAACCTTAAATTACTTTTAAAACAAAGTCCTATCGTCGAAGGTAGGGGGTTATAGCATGAAACCCATGGTAAACCCCCAACTCTTCGGTGTGATGCCCAACACAAAGTAGCAACTTCACTGTGTAAGGCTCAGCACAAGGGCGAGGCAGTCAGCCATCGTAAACCCCTTCGTGGAAAAAAGCCATCGCGCATCACCCCTTTTGCGATGTACGACCTTATTTTAGGTCCCAAACTTCCCCTAATGTACCCAAACTCTTCCAGTGTTTACTCTCAAGATAGGGGTCACGTAGGCTGATTTTAGCTAGTTTTAGACCTCAGAACACCCGAGATGTTACATTATAAGACACGTTCATAACACTATAACTACAGAAACATTAATAAACAAAGCACTCCTCCCTATTAGTAAGGACACACACCTACCCACTAACCCTCTACCCTAATCTGCGTCCGCCACACTTCTCCATCAAGTGTCATGTCTTTTATTAGATATAACTACTCCACGTTATGCCTAATCACTTCCCTCAAATATTTGGCTTAAGTTATACAGAGGCCCTTAAATTTGTTCACAAAATTCACTTAGGCACCTCAACTAATACTAGTACATATTAAACACTTTGACTAGGTAAAAAATTATTCATATTAAACACATTTTGTTAATCAGCAACTGATATGAAGTATGTGTAACACACTAGCCGTGACATAGCAAATTGACTAATTAAAAGGTGACACATGGCAATGGGGCCCAAAATAATTTTAAGTTTATAAATAAAGAAAAAACTAATCTTTCCCCCCTTCCCCACCCCCATCCCATTTTTCCCTAGTTCTAATCTTTTTCGCCAACTCGCCACCCCATCTCCCTATTCCTCATTTCTTGTAGAACTTAATTCTCTATTGAGAACTTTGATTGAATATTTTCTTGATTTTTTCATTTGGAGTTCTTGAAAATTTAGATCTTGGTGAAGCTGTTAGAATTTACCAAGAACAATATACTCCCTCAATTTTGATTTTTCAATGAGTATCATCGAAAAATGTATTCATCAGAAAATTTCTCTGACCAACCACCAGCGAGCTCTAACCCAATTCACAAAGCTTTGATTCACGCTAAATCAAACAATTTGAATCAGTCAACCAAACAGAAACACTATAAATACACGTCATAGATAAACTAAAAAAATAAAATTGCTAAATAATTTTTTTTTAAAAAAGTACAAAACTTAAAATGGAAGAAATGAAAAAGAGGACAACTAGGGGGGAGGGAGAGGGGAGGGATTTGTATTTTCTTTTTCTTATGAAGTAGATGATGAATGGGGTTTCAAGAAATAAAGAAGAGAATGACTGGGTGAGAGAGTTTTGCTTTCTTTGGATTAGGAAGAAGACAATGGGCAAGGGGATTTTCTTTTTAAAATAAATTAAGAAATTGTTATTATCAAACTTTATATTAATAAAACAATTTTGGTGTAAATTTTATTATTAAAAAAGTAAAATATTATTTTCTATTCAATTCATGCACCAAATCAACATTTCTTACCTGATAGGTATAAATTTTTAATAAACTAGGTGTTCAATAGGTTCAAGTCTGAGTTAAGGGGTCCAAGTGAGATTTTGAAACAAGTTTAAGGGCCTATCGATGACTTGAGGTCAAATATTTATTGAGCCTATATATACTCTATTTGAAACCATTCATATAGAGCCTTTCACATCTCCATACAAGAAATTTATGCACCACCTTACCGCATGCTCAAACCATCTCAACCTTACTTTTTGTATCTTATCTTCCACCAAAATCACTGCCACCTTCTCTCAAATACTCTCACTTCTAAATCTATCCTTCCCAGTAAGTTTGTACAATCATCTTAACATCCTTATCTGTGCCACCTTCAATTTTTGGATATGGAAGTTCTTAAATGGCCAACACTCTATTCCATACAACATAGTCGGTCGGACTACCACTCTGTAGAACTTATCTTTAAGATTAGGAGTCACATTTTTATCACACAAGATAATCGAAGAAAGCCTTGTATAACATCCTTGTTAATCTCTCCACTCCCTTATATCACAAACCCAAGATACTTGAAACTATCTCTCCTCATAATCGCTGAGAATCAAGCTTTACTACCACATCAGTCTCAAATGTAAAATCACTAAACATAAACTCTAAGTACTTTGTCTTTGTCCTGATCAACCTAAGCCCTTTAGACTTTAGGGTCTATCTCCAAACCTCCAACTTATCCGTAACTACTCTCCGAGCTCATCAATAAGCACTACATCATCAGCTAATAATATATACCAAGGTACCTCCCCTTGAATATGCCTCATCAATATATACATTACCAAAGCGAATAAAATGGGCTAAGAGTTGAACCCTGGTACAACCTAGTCAAAATAGAAAAGTTCTTTAAATTTCCTCCTACCGTACTTACATGAGTATTTTCTTTGTCGTGCATGTCCTGAATTATCCTAGTGTATGCCACATGCATACCTCTAACCTTCAAGAACCTTGAAACAACCTCCATGGGGACTTTGTCGTACGTTTTCTCAAGATTGGTGAATTATTATTTATAATAGAAGTAATCTTGATTATCATTTGTAATAGGTATTTAATTATCCATTAAGAGACTTTTCCCTCTTATACAAATTGAATATGTCATCTGGTTTTCCATTTGATGTCGACATGGATTTATTAACATCCTTACCATCTTAAACTATTTGAGTCCTTGGATTATGAGCTATCTATGATATCTATAGTTCTTATATTTGAAACTAAGTAGATATCATGTACTTTTAGTTGACTAAAGTAAAAAATAATAATTTTTCTCCCTAAATATTTTTTCTTTAATTTCAATCATATAAAAGTCATGACAAGAAAAATAATGCTCGAATATCAACCTCCAAATCCTTGAGATCCAACCCTGACATCGAGACCTGATGTCGACCCCAAAATTGACTCTAACATCGAGACCAAAGACCCAATCCTTGCCCCGACCTCAAGATTGAGTCTAAAATTTTGATCTAAAGACTAAACCTAAGATTCTAACCCCCACACTTAACCACAATTCAACCCTGACATGAGATACAAACTTGAATCCCAATTTGATACTTGACCTCAAAATCCAATGCTGACCCTAGAATTGATTGAATCCAACCTCAAGACCAAAAACCCAATCCCCACCCCAACCTTGATACTGAGTCTGAGATACTGACTCATAGATAGAGCCTGATTTACAAACGCTAATAGCCCAACCCTAATACCCAACCATGACTGCAAGAGACAAACTTGACTCTCAATAAAAAACCTAATCTTAAGACCTAATAAAACATCCTGTGTTTTAACCCTTAGAAAATTTGCTAGATTTTTGGTTTCTGGACTAGGTATGACTTATGGGTACCAATCGTACCCTAGGTTACGAATGGTATGCCTTGGTTGTATGCTGACCAATGTTGGTTGATAGATGGATTGTTTTATGGAATGGGTACAACTTGGGTGGTATGAGTTGTATGGAAGGGTACGAGTTATTCCATAGACTCATATGGTGAATAGCATACCAACCTCTTTTATTTTATTCTGCCATAGGTACGAGACAAAGGTACTAGTCATATGCTTGGGCATGACTTGGTTTGGGTGAGTCGTATGGTAGATAGTGTTGGGACCAAGGAAGGAGCCAAGGGTACGAGTGGTGGGTACCACTCATACTAGAAAACGATAGGTATGGTATGGTCGTACCCTATGATGGGATTTTTATGAAGTTTAAATGAGGGCAATTTGGACATTTTCCCACCTAACCTAATAATACCCCACGATTTATGCACCACTTGGGAGGTTATTTACCCTATTATTCTATCATTACATACTTAGAAAACTCTCTTAAATACTACAATTCTCTCTAAGGCTTTTCGGGTAAAGAAAGGCTAGGGTTTCATCTAGAGGAGCAATTTGAGACTTATGTTGGTCATTTTTGTCCATCATTTTCTAATATAAGGAAAGATAATCTTCCCTCATTATTACTTCCAACTAAAGGCATAATTTATACAATGTTTTCATGGCATAATTATTATATGGTTTTTGTGTTTTCAAA
>NC_061112.1:93525799-93529408 GCF_002878395.1 Capsicum annuum | reverse complement strand
ACAATGTTTTCATGGCATAATTATTATATGGTTTTTGTGTTTTCAAATATGTGTTGGGCTTTTGGTTTTAAATGCTTGGTTATGGTTTTCCCATATTTTTATATATGCTTTTACATGCTTTAATGGTGGTTTGGATAGTTGATTTCGTAGGAATGGTTGATTAGTAATTGGATTTGGTTTTGAAAACACTATGCCCCCAACATGTTTGATAAAATGCCTATGAAAATGCTTTTACTATATTATTTGATTTTAAATGGAACTGTTGCATGGTATGGTTTGGTAATGGAGCCCTAAATGTTTTAAATGGTATTGAAATGGTTAAATGGTAAGATTTGGTGTCATTGTCATGGTTAATTAAACTTTCTTGTAGGGTATAAGGGAATCCCCCAAGTAAACATAATAATGGAGCACCTGTGGGGTATACGGGATTCCCTCAAGTTAACTTGATAATGTACACTATGGGTATAATGAAACCCCTACTTATAGCCTTGGTTAATAATAATGGCCTAATGGTTTGGTTGGATGGAAATGGTTTTAATAGGACAATAATGGTGAGGTGTGATAGCTAATCATGAAGGTGTGAGTCCTATGGACAAGCATTAGACACTCATATTTTCTAACATGAGGGGAGGTCATGAAGACCCTATATGATACTATGATGTACATAGGAAATCCTCTAAGTACCCTGTACATATGTATTATAGAGAGCGAAGGGTACAAAGGAATCCCCTACTCTTTTGGTATCTCCAGTTCATACAGCTACACGCATCGAGGCCCATTCAGGAGTTTACACTAGACCCACATATCCCGTGGGTGGTTAAGGACAGTTAACCTTCACATACCCACATTAATAGTTTCAAATATATGCTAAACCCAGTTTCCTTTTTCTTAATGGTTATATATGTGTGTGTGTGTGTATGTATAATTTGTATGCATATGGTTGGTTTAATTAGTTTTACTAGATGGCATTATTTTATCCTTATCCTAATTTTCTTATTAGCGTTCACCCACTAACCCATCTTCGGGTGGCTGTATCCCCACGTGATATAGGAACTAGCTATTCTACTCCTCCTTAGCTATCGAAAATTTATGGTCTGCTATTGGATTGAAGTGGTGAGCGTTCATTTTTTTGAAGGCTTCATTTCATGGATATTTTCATATACTTTGATTTACTTATAAATATTGGTTTTGGCTATGGTTGGGGGCATGTCCCAACTGGATATTATTTTTCTTTTGGTTAGAGGCTTGTGTGACTACTATGGGTTGGAATGGGCGGGATCGGTAACGGGGTCAGCCTTAGTATTGGAATTGGTATTAGGGCTGCCACCTTTTAATGATATTGTTGGTTGTGCTATCCTTTTATATTATGTTATGGATAGGAACTTTATTACCGATTGGTTTGGTTTATGTTTATGGTTTAGTTATGTTTAGAAGGTTGTGCTTGGTTGGGTTGGTCTCAGTTATAGACCTGTCCCAAAGTTTAGAATTAAACAAACATTTTATCTTATTATATGTTTGAATTTAGCCAACTTGGGGTAGGCGGCTAGAGGTTGGGTTGGGTAATAGTGGTGGTCTCCAGTCTCAGTCAAACTTGGGATGCTTATTACAATAAAGCCCCAAGTTGGGTCGGGTCAAGTTAGTATCAGACTTTAGGTTCATGGCCATTTGAGAGTCTACAAGCTATATCGAGTAGATTCTCTTTTAGGGGTGTGTAGCACGCCATAGTCATAATGAAGAGGCTACAAGGTATTTAGAAATATGTATTTTTTTTTCAAGCTGTAGGGTCTAAGGTCCTTTCTAATTCTTGTTTGTTCATTTTTAAGATTATGCCTCAACGATCTAAGACGTAAGGGAATTCTTTTGTCCCATTTGGAGATAATGTTCCTGGATGATGCCCCATATCTGGAGTTTATACTTGGTCTAGGGGTCCATCCCTAATGTTTTTGAAGTCCCACCGGCTGCCACTAGTCCTCCTCAGGGTGAGGTAACTAATATAGAATTTTATCAATTGACTTATACTATTGCTCAGTTGGTTGCTGCTCAGGCTAAGTGGGGTACATATATGTTCTATCTGTAGAGGCTATAAGGGTTGGCTAGTTTACAAAGATGAGACCTCCTACTATTATTGATGTAAAGGTGGAGGAGCATTCTCAAGGATTCTTAGATGAGATAGATAAAATCTTCAGGGTGATACAGGCCATGAATGTGGAATGGGTAAATTTTGTGGCTTACCAGCTAAAGGATGTGGCGTACCAATGGTAATGAAAAGTGGAATAGGGATAGGGGTGATGTAGAGGAGTTGTATTTATGAGAGTCCTTTTCTAATGCCTTCTTGGATCATTTCTTTCCTCAAGATTTGAGGGAAGCAAAGGTGGAGGAATTTATTAATCTAAAATAGGGGAAGATGTTTGTCAAGGAATATGCCTTAAAGTTTCACCAGCTATCTACGAATGCTCAGAAGTTGGTGTCTGATATGAGGACTCGGATAAGAAAGTTTGCTTTAGGACAATCTCAGGATTCTAGCTTTAAAAGCAAGAGTGCATTACTAACAAAGGATATGGATATTCCTAGACTGGTTGTTCATCTGCAACAAGTGGAAGAAAAAAAGAGGAAGCAAGATGAGTTTGGGAAAAGGTAGGTAAAGAAGTTCTGGTCATCTGAATAGGGTGGTGCTTATTAGCAAAATGGTCAGCATAGCAGTAACTGGCCAAAAAAGAAGTGGGGAAGTTCTGGTTCCTTCTCTACAACTAGTGCTCCTTACCCGAAGTAGTTGGGTGATAGACGTCAGCAAGGTGGTGATAACTTTTGGGCACAGGGTACCCAATCTCTTACAAGTGGTGCTCAGTCAACCTTATTATGTCCATCTTATTAGTTCTGTGGTAAGTTGCATAGGGGATTTTGTGATGAAGGGAGGGACGAGTGTTTTGTATATGATTAACCAGGCCATATGCTCAGAAATTATCCAGTTAGTAAGGGTGCTCCAGGAGCGAGTAAGGCTCTGGTTGCCTCATCTTCTACTCCTTCACCGAAAGGTGCTACTTCTGCATCTATTTTTGTTTCTAGTAGTAGTGCGGGTCGAAATAGATTATATGTTCTTGCTACAAGGCAGGAATTTGAGACATCACCTAATATTGTGACTAGTATGTTATAACTCTTTTCTCATGACATATATTTCTTGCTTGATATAGGGTACACTCTGACTTATGTGACCCCATATGTAGCTGTATATTTTGGTTTTGATCCCGAGGTAATTTCGGATTCTTTTTCTATTTCTACCCTAGTAGGTGACTCTATGATTACTAAGAGGGTCGATAAGGGGTATGTCATATCTATTGGTAGAAAGTAGACCTTGGTGGATCTATTTTAACTGGATATGGTGGATTTTGATATTATCTTGGGGAAGGATTGGTTAACTCTTGTTACGCATCCTTGGATTGTCAAACCCAAAAGATTGTCTTTAGGTTCTTGCTGAACCGATTATAGAGTGGGAGGGTGGTTTCCTATCTCCTAGGGGGAGGTTTATTTCTTATCTTAGAACTTGGAGGTTAATCTCCAAATGGTGTCTTTATAATTTCATCCGAGTTAAAGATTCTAACTTAGAAGATCCTT
>NC_061112.1:93471104-93522799 GCF_002878395.1 Capsicum annuum | reverse complement strand
AAAATGATAAACTATGAGTATTTAAAATATTGGAGACAAGATATGGAAGAAATAAGATTAGAAAAAATGCTTATGAAAGAGAATTTAATCGAATATTTTAGAACAAAAGATATAGAATATTTAGAATACCTTAAAAATAATATAGAAGAATTACAAAGACTAAGAGAAAAAACTAAAGAATACTACAGTAAAGAATTTAACCAAATACCAGTTAATCACCCCCAAGATATGAACAATAAACTAAAAATAAAATTATTTAGAGAAGTTAAGAAATATCCACGTACAAATAAAAATAGATCTATTACAATAGATCTATTTTAGTTATCCGCACCCACTCCAATTACTTAATTTCAAAAAGGGAATATTGTGATGGTACCTATAAACAATCTCGCTTAAATAGTTATTCAAATATTTAAATTTTAATGTAATTCTTTTCTTATGAAACAAACTTTACTAACATTTGCATTCATTCATAAAAATAAAGATAATATATAAGCCATATTGAAATTTACACAACAATAATATATAGGGCAAAATTCAGAAATAGCATACTTATCCCCTTAATTATGAGTTTTATAGCAACAGTCTTATAATTACAGAATATAGCAAGTTGTTTTTTGTATTTTTGCAAACTGTTGCTACAAAAATACAAATACATATGATTTTTACTGCCCTTATAATCGATATGTATTTTGTATTTTTATAAACTATTGCTACAAAAATACAAATATATACAAATACATATGCTACAAAATGTAATTTGATAAAAGTGTTGTTATTTTTTGTAATTTAATAGTTAAGTATGCTACTTTATGTATTTTTTCCTAACATAAATAAAATATATGCCGTAGTTTGTTTCTTCATTGAATAAATAAGAAATAAGCATTAAATACTCTCTTAAACTATGGGCAAAGTTGTTATGACACACTCTAATACCACATGAGTCCTATTATCCCCTCCCCTCCCCCTCTCGAACTCAATTTTAGTGTATTATTGTCACTCTTTTATGCTGATATAGCATCTTTATTACATAAATTGAGGCCCACATCAGCTAAAGAGGTTGACAAAAGGTGCCATGTCCGCTAAAAAAATGACAAAAATATGTTAAAATTTAGATCGAGGGGTAATAGGACCCCTATGAAGTTAGAGTGTGTCGTAACAAATTTAGTCGTAGTTCAGAGTGGTATTAGATTCTTTACTCAAAAAATAATCTTCCAAAATCAAGAGATATTTATCAACGAGATTTATAAATAATAGAGGTTGAAAAAACAGAAAAGTACCTGTTCAAATAGTTAAAGGTAGAGGCAGCACATTAAATAAATGAGGTTTTTACCCTGTTGAATTACTTAGATGGGGATGACTTTGAGTTGGAAGAAACCATCATCTTTGAGCCAATGACGATCACGAACATGATAAAATATGGTTGTACCATCAATGCCATCCCACTCACCAACACCGACACAAAAATCCATGGACATTCAAAGAGGATTTCTAAGACAATGAGGTTGTGTTATCGAACTGATCGTTATGATGAAGGGCACCACCACTGATGATTGCCTTCGTTGTTGTTATTATTGTTGTTGTTGCCACTTCCGAAGTGAGACGTGGTAATGATTTGGAATTCGGGAATGTATTTTTGTGAGGTTGTCACCTGAACTCATGTTGTTGTAGTTGCTTCCATGTAAATGACGTCATCTGGACATCCCATTTTGGTATTAATTATATCCAAGCAGTAACAACAACATGAGTTTAGGCAGCAGCCTTTAAAATATAAATGAGAAGATACCTTATTTCACCTTTAAACTATACACAAAACGGATGAGATATACCTCGTCTTAACGGGGTTTCTATTACCCCTAAATTAATTAAAAGTGTAATTTTGACACTCTTAGTATCTACGTGGCACACATGTGTGCCTACATGGCTCCTTCGGTGTGTTGTGCCATGTATGTGCCACATAGGTACTAAGAATGTCAAAATTATAATTTTAATTAGTTCAGGGGTAATAGAACCCCTTTAAATTAACATGTGTCTCAACCATTTTAGGTATAACTCAACGGTGAACTTAGAGTATTATGTCAAAATAAATTCCCAAACTCAAGGCCATCATGACATGCTTTACTTTGGTAACGGCAACAACAAAAATAATATCAACTACATGAAACTTACTAGTAGTGGGGTCCACCATCATTAAAATCAGTTCGATCTCTGCGTATCCTTATCCTCGTAAATGGTTGTTTAGAATTAAGAAAAAATTAAAATAGACATAAGAATATGAATTTTATGAATTGTGAAAGTCTAGATATAGTCCCTTTGTTTAGAGAATAAATAATCTTTGGTAATCATATATATGGAGAAAAAAAAATTATTTTTCCAAATATTATTATATGAAAAATAATTGATTTAAAAACTACTCGATACACATGTTCGTGATCTACCTATCTTAAATCACATCCTCTCAAGGCAAATTGCATTGTTTTGATGTGAATGCTTGGTGCAGATAAGTATTCACCTTTGTACTGAGAAGGTATTAAGGATATGAGCATAATAATATATAATGTCACAAGGAATTAAATTTCTTGTGGGTTCACCTCATAGGAGTAGCTAAAGCTGTTGTCCGCAAACACGCCACCGTCGACAGTAATAGCACCAGCACACCGCCACCGCCGATAGTAACAGCAGTCGTCTTCACCAATAGTTCACAAATATCACGTGATTTCTCCGATTGTTACTCACTGGAAAAACATCAACTCCGGCGAAGTCAAAACTCCACCAGCCCAAACCACCATTGACCAACTACAACCGCCTTCGCTGGGGCAGTTGTAGCCATTTTCCGTATCCCATTACTTTGACTCCGATGTCGACGTCGGCGCCGGCGCGTCTACTCTCATCTATCTCCCCTTTTCTCTCTCTCCAGTTCTCTCTCTCCCCCTCTCTTTTCCTTCGCCTTTTCGCTCATTGCACTGCTATTGCCGTCAAGATAGGGTTTCCGTCGGCTCGACCCCAGCATATGATGGCCTCCTGTGTCCAGATTAATAGGCTGTGCTCGAGCAAATCTGACTCTGGCAACACCCAGGTGACTTTAAGGCGACGCTACGGTGATATTATTCCATCGACCAATTACAGGGACGCGGTATAACAGTAGGATAAAGGCAACAGCGGTAAATTTTGGCAACCAATTTCTACACCAATTTGATGGAATTCAACAAAGAAATTAAGAAAACGTCCATCACTGTGTCTTCTCCACGTATCAGGTGCACTCGTTTCATTCTTCACTAGTTTATTTCTTTATAGTTTAATGGGTGTAGGATTTCTATCTCTCTGTCTATCTTTATATCCTGTCTTCTTTTCTTGATTTGTTCCTGTGGGATTACGATTTTTATTTTATTTGGTATAGTGTCTGTTGTTGCTTGTGAGTAGCAACCTCGTTTGCTGATTTTTATTGGATTATTTAGCAATTTTTAGATGTACCCTTTTACTTGGCGTGTTTTTGTCTTCTGTGTTCTTTACTTTTTTCTAGTGTATTCTTTTGAGTGGTGGCTGCAGTGATAGATAGCGGACTAAGGTCATGTCATATTTTGGGGTCGGAGCGGGGACTGGGTCTAGGTATGAGTTCAGGGTTGGGGGAGAGGGGGTGTAAGTATAGGTTTGCTAAGGGTTCTTCTAGGTTGAGAGTTGAGTCCTGGAACATAGGAACGCTTCAAGAGGTGGTGAAGATTCTTAGAAAGAGGAGAGTTAGTATAGCATGTGTCCATGAAACTAAATGGAAAGGTACTAAGGAGAGAGATTCGGATGGATATAAGTTGTGGTACACGGGTAGCATGAGACATAGAAATGGGGTAGGTATCTTAGTAGATAAGGATCTTAGGGAGCAAGTGGTGGAGGTTAAGAGAGTTAGTGAAAGGTTGATATCTATTAAGTTGGTCAGTGGAGGGTCTTCGGTGAACATTATTAGTGCCTATGCTCCGCAAGTAGGTTTGGACAAGGAGGAAAAAAAGAGCTTTTGGGAGGTTTTGGATGAGGTGGTGAGGGCCGTCCCGAGAACTGAGAAGCTTTTTCGTGAGAGAAGATTTCAATGGGCATATTGGGTCTTTTAAGAAGGTATAATGATGTGCATGGCGGTTTCAGTTTTGGATAGAGGAATGAAGGTGAAGCTTTTCTTCTGTATTTTTCTAGGGCTTTGGGGGGATTGATAGTGAATTCGAGTATTCTAAAGAAGGGGGAGCACCTTATTACTTTTCGAAGCTCAGTGACTAAGACTAAGATTGACTTTTTTCTCCTTAGGAAGGATGATAGAGCACTAAGTAAATACTGTAAAGCCATACCTAGTGAGAGTCTTTTGACTCAACATAGGTTGTTAGTGATAGGCTTAGTAATTAACATGGGCAGAAAAAAGATGATTGTGGAGGCTCAGTCTAGGATTAAGTGGGGTAGCTTGACGTTGGCTAGTTCTTTAGAGACGACGGGGGGAGGGGGGGGAAGTTTAAGGACTCGGGAGAGTAGAGGGGATGTGGATAGTATGTGGGAGACGACTGCTAGCTGCATTAGGGAGACTACTAGAGAAGTGTTGGGTGTCTCGAGAGGTCGATTTGGTAAGTATCAAGGGGATTGGTTGTGGAACGATGAGGTTAAGAGGAAGGTCGAGTCTAAGAAGGTGGCTCATGCTAAGTTGGTAGAGAGCAAGGATGATGAGGAGAGATAGAGGTATAATGAGGAGTATAAGGTAGCTAGACAAGAGGCTAAGCTAGCAGTTACGACAGCTAAAATAATAAATTTTGAGAGCGAATATGCAGCTTTAGATGAGAAAGGCAGGGATAAGACGTTGTATAGGCTTTCTAAGGCCAGGGAGCAGAGGACTCATGATCTGGACCAAGTGAAGTACATCAAGAGAGAGGATGGTACAATGTTGGTTGAGGATGCCCCATAAGAAAGAGGTAGCAGTGCTATTTTCATAAACTCTTGAACAATGAGGTGGATAAATATTTCTTATTGGGGGATTTGCCGAAGTCTAAGAAGTGTCGCAATTATGGTCATTGTAGTCATATTGATGTTTAGGAGGTCAAGGGGGCTATTCGCTGGACACGTTTGGGTAGGGCGATGGGGCCATATGAGATTCCAGTGATTTTTTAAGAGCATAGGTGGGGAAGGTTTGAAGTGGTTGACAAGGTTGTTTAACATCATTTTTAGGGCGGCGAAGATGACTGAATCGTGGAGGTAGAGTACGATGATTCCTTTATATAAGAATAAGAGAATCATCTAAAGTTGCAACAACAATAGAGGTATTAAGTTGTTGAGCCATACTATGAAGGTTTGGGGACTGGTTATAGAGTTGAGACTGAGAAAGATTATGACTATCTCTGAGAATCAGTTCAGTTTCATGCCAGGTCGCTTGACTACTCAGGCCATTCACCTTGTGAGGAGATTAGTGGAGCAATTTCAGAAGAGAAAGAAGGACCTGGATATGGTGTTTATTGATCTCAAGAAGGCATATGACAGAATGCCCAAGGATATTTTGTGGAGGTGTTTGGAGGATAGAAAGGTGTTTGTAGTGTATATTAGGTCGATTTAGGATATGTATAATGGGGTGAAGACTCGTGTGAGGTAGGTGTTTTTGATAGGGTTGCACCAGGAATCAACTCTTAGTACTTTTTATTTTCCTTAGTGATGGATATGTTGACGTGGAATATTTAGGGAGGGGTGCCTTAGTGTATGTTATTTGCAAATGATGTTGTATTAATTGATGAGACTAAGAGAGGAGTTAATGATAAGTTAGAGATTTAGAGATAGACCCTTGAGTCTAAAGTGTCACGACCCGAACTAAGGCATGGCCGTGACGGACATCCCGAACCCCGAGGGGCCGAAATGTCCCTCTCTATCTGGTAAGCATGCACACATTCATATAAATAAAGAAGATGCGGAAAAATAATCTTCTATGGAAATATGGTCAATTCTGAATTCAACATAAGTATGAAAATTGAAAATCAACTACATCTGACTTCTTCTGCGAAATCTCTACTACAGGAAAATCTGACAACTGTTCGAAAACTGGGACAAAGCCCCCAGTAGACCAAAACAATAATAAGGGACATAATCTGAAAGACAGGCCTTCTAGAATAGAAAAGACTCACCAACTAATCACTGCAACTCTGTCTGACAAATCTACTGCCTTTCTGAACCCCTAGACTGAGCCTCAGAACCTAGAGGGAGGAGGGGGGTCAATACAGATGTAATGGTACGCAAAGCAATCCAAAATAAAGCTTACATATAAATAAAATAGTTTGGGAAACAACTTTGTCAAAACATTATACAACAAGTGGCTTTCGAAACACATGGGCGCATTTCTCAAAAACATGTAACCTGCCTGTCAATGCAAGTTCTGATCTGTATATTACTTCTCAGTTAGGTGGCACTCCCCTACAATTCTGATATGGTATGGAATCTGCCACTGACTCGGCGGGGAAGCCCCAACCCAAGTGTGCCACAAGGGTTGGAGTTCCTGAATCTGATACGCCACAGGGCTCTAGGCCAGATCGTCAAATCACGGTTTTGGGCGATGAGTTGTTTGATACTCACTCCTTCTTCGGGGAACCACTTAAACTCTCTTTATGTCCAATTTTATCCTATTCTAAATCATGCATGTTTCTAGTTTCAACATCTGAAAAGTCTGATTTCAAACATGCATTAAATCTGTTCTGAATTATCATGGCATAATCTATATTGGTGTTGTCATACCAAGACTTGTAAGTCCTATTTCTGAGCCATAATGCATCATGAATAATTCTTTCATTAAAACACAGTTCAGACCAGCCAAACATGCAAACAATATAAAAGATTTCATGTTCCGAGAACATAAGTCAAAACTATGCTGAGATTGTTCAAACATATGGTGGTCATGTGCTTTTGGCAAAATCATTCACTATTTCATTATATGAATATTTTCAACATTTATCAATATGCACAACCCTCTCTTTCGAATTCAAAACCATAAATTAATTTGTAGCATCAATCAAGATATTTCATATCATACTTTTCAAGATACATTCAAAACAATTCATATCATAAGAAAATTGAGAAAATCATACCAAGAGAGGGATTCATGTTCGTCATGCTCTCAATTCATTCATAAATCATAAAACATATGCATACGTATATATATAATTTCAAATCAATTTGGGGAAAGTCAAAAGACCAAAACAATACCATCAAGATTTCTAAAATATGAATGTATTCATAAATCTGAAAAACCCTTTCTTAAAAACATGATTTCTACGCCCATGAGATTTTTAGGAAAACCCCGTGTACCTCAAAATATGAAAACAATGGGTGTTTCTTGAAGCCTATGATCCGGAGATTTCGAATCTTCAATTGATTTTGAAAACCCACGTTTGAATCTTGAGTTTCTTAAAGTTCTTGTTTGAAGCTCTAGAGAGGATTCTTGATGATTTTGATGAAAGTAGGGTTAAGTTGCTAAAACTTACCCTAAATCCTTTGTTTGGGCGGTTTTAAAGGCTAGGGAAAAGTCAAAATTAACCTTAATGACTCCTAAAAAGAACTGGAAATTTGAACTCAAAACCCAATTTTGGGTGCCACCGCGACGCGCCACAATCGTGGTGGTCCACTGGAATTTGATGAGTGGGAAACTGAGTGCCTCCGCGATATGCCACCATCGCGAAGCCCCTATGGAATTTGACGATTGTCAATTTGACCCTCTCCGCGGTGCGCTTGACACCAAAATGATGATGTTTACGACTGGAACTTTAAATTATTTATAATTTCTTCACCGAGTGTCCATTTTGGACGAATCTTATATCGTTGGAAACCTAATTCAATCATCTACATAATAAAAGGTTGAAATCTAGGAAATTCCACATGAAAATTAATTTAGATCATTCTAAAAGGTAATGCTTAGACTTTTCAAGGATAGAATTTAGCTAAGAAGACGTTGGGGTGTTACAATATCCCCCCTTGGGATCATTCGTCCCCAAATGATGATGCGGAAAACAAGCAAGCACGATTCTAAGCATACTAAAGTATAGAAAGATTAAGGTAAGGGTTGTACCTTCAACTCCGTCATCTACTGGGTCAAAAAGGTGTGGGTATCTTGTTCTCATGCCATCCTCTAATTCCCAAGTAGCTTCTTCAACTTTCTGATTTCTCCACAACACCTTAATTGAAACTATTTCTTTACTTCTCAACTTTCGAACTTGATGATCTAGGATTGAAATAGGTTCGCCTTCATATGATAAGGAGGTTGTCGCCTTGATCTCTTCTACAAGCAACACCAAAGAATGGTATCCAATGCATTTCTTCAATATGGATATGTGAAATACTGGATGGACAGAACCCAAACTGACAGGCAATTCTAAGTCATACACAACACCACCTATTCTCCTCAAAATCTGATATGGTCCTATATAGCGAGGACTCAATTTACCTTTCTTCCTGAATCGCATGACTCCCTTCATAGGAGAAACTTTTAGAAATACCTAATCACCGACCTCAAACTCTAAATCTTTTCTCCTAACATCGGCATAAGATTTCTAACGACTCTCAGCCGTCTTAAGTCATTCTCTGATGACTTTCACATCCTGCATTTCCTGATGAACAAGATCAGGCCCAAATATTTGCATCTCACCTACTTCATACCATCCTATAGGAGACCCACATCTTCTCCCATACAGTGCCTCAAATGGTGCCATTTTAATACTAGAATGGAAACTGTTATTATATGCGAACTCTATCAATGGCAAGTGCTCTACCCAACTACCTTTAAAATCAATCACACAGGCCCTCAACATGTCCTCAAGGGTCTGAATGGTGCGTTCGGCCTGCCCATTGGTCTGAGGGTGAAAAGCAGTGCTTAGGTTCACTTGGGTACCTAATCCTTTCTGGAAAGATCTCCAAAACTGAAAAGAGAAAAATGTACCTTGATTGGATATGATGGACACAGGCACACCATGCGAATAAACTATTTCTGTAATGAACAGCTTGGCATAATCCTCTCCCGAATAGTTAGTCCTGATAGGCGAAAAATGGGCTGACTTGGTCAGTCTATCTACAATCATCCAAATAGAATCATACTAGTTTCGGGACTTTGGGAGCCCTGTAATGAAGTCCATATTAATCATCTCCCACTTACACAAGGAAAAAGCTATCTCTTGGGAAGAACTACCTAGCCTCATGTGCTCTACTTTAACTTGTTGACAATTCAAACACTTGGAAATAAAGTTAGCCACATCACTCTTCATATTATTCCACCAATACAAAGATTTTAGATCCTAGTACATCTTAGTAGAGCCTGGGTGAACAATATACCTCAAAGTGTGAGCTTCGTCAAGCATTCTATTCTGCAAATCATCCACATCTGGTACACATAATCTACCCTGGCATCTCAAAATACCATCACCACCGATCTAAAATGACATCACCTTCTACTGACCCACATCATTCTTAATTTGCATTAAGATGGGACCTTCAACCTGCTTCTTTTTAACTTTCGTACAAAGGGAAGACGTAGCTATCTCATGAACAACCATTCCCCCATCTTTGGAATCCAAGAGTTGCACTCCTAGATTTGCAAGTCGGTGAATATCTTTCACTATCTCTCTTTTCCCTTCCTCAACATAAGAAAGACTGCCCATAGACAATCTGCTGAGGGCATCGGCTACCATATTTGCCTTACCTGGATGATAGTAAAGGCTCATGTCATAGTCTTTCAAAAGCTCCATCCAACATCTTTCTTGAGATTTAGTTCTTTCTGTGAGATACATACTGCAAACTTTTATGGTCAGAGAAAATATCAACATACACCCCATAAAGATAATGCCTCCAAATTCTAAGCGCAAACACCACAGCTGCTAATTCCAAATCATAAGTGGGGTAGTTCCGCTCAGGCACCTTTAACTGCCTATATGCATAAGCCACCACCTTTCCATGCTGCTAAGTACACACCCAAGTCCCACACGGGATACATCACAGTACACAACAAAACCCTTTGTACCTTTCGGAAGAGTCAAAAAAGGAGTCGTAGTCAACTTGTCTTTCAACTTCTCAAAACTATTCTCACAAGAGTCGGACCATAAAAACTTCACCTTTTTTTGAGTCAACTTAGTAAGTGGAGTATCTATAGAAGAGAAACTCTCTACAAACCTCCGTTAATACCCTGCCAAACCCAAGAAACTTCGCATGTCGGTTGGAGTCGTGGGTTTGGGCCATTTTTTTACTGCCTCAATATTTTGGGGATCAACCTTAATCCCTTCACTAGAAACAATATTCCCCAAGAAAGCAATAGCGTTCAGCCAGAATTCACACTTGGAGAATTTTACATACAACTTATGATTCTTAAAGGTCTGAAGAACAGTGCGGAGGTGATTGGCATGGTCCTCCTCACTTTTAGAGTAAACCAAGATGTCATCAATAAAAACTATGACAAACAGGTCTAGGAACTGACGAAAAACCCTATTCATTAGGTCCATGAAAGCTGCAGGGGCATTAGTCAATCCGAAGGACATGACTAAGAATTCAAAATGACCGTATCTGGTTTGGAAAGATATTTTGGGAATATTTGAATCTCTAACCTTCAACTGATGGTATCCCGAATGAAGGTCTATCTTTGAAAAACATCTAGCACCCTGAAGGTGGTCAAAAAGATCATCAATTCTAGAAAGAGGATACTTATTTTTAATTGTGACCTTATTCAACTGGTGGTAATCTATGCACATACGCAAGGAACCATATTTCTTTCGCACAAAGACTACAGGTGCACCCCAAGGAGAAACACTAGTTCTGATAAAACCCTTATCTAGGAGATCTGCTAGCTGTTTTTTCAACTCTTTTAACTCTGTAGGAGCCATTCTATATGGCAGAATAGAAATAGGACGGGAATCTGGCAACACATCAATGCCAAAAGCTACCTCCCTATCAAGTGGAATTCTTGGGAGATTATCTGGAAAAACTTTTGGGAATTCATTTACTACTGGGACAGACTGAAGGGGGAGACTTTCGGCGTTAGAATCTTTAACCCGAATAAGATGGTACAAGTAACCCTTGGAAATAAGTTTACAGTCTTTGAGATAAGATATGAAGTATCCTCTAGGTGCTAAGGAATACCCCTCCCACTCTATTGCTGGCTTATTTAGAAAAGAAAAGGTAACCTTTCGGGTCCTACAGTCTAGTATAGCATAACATCGATGGAGCCAGCCCATCCCTAGGATAGCATCAAAAGTAAACATATCAAGTTCTATTAGGTCTTCTACAGTATCCCTACTAAGAATAGACACAACACAATTTTTGTACACCTTTCTATCCACAATTGAATCTCCCACTGGAGTGGAAACAGGGAAAGGTTTAGCAATCACATCGGGTTCAAACCCAAAACCAATATCTACATATAGGGTCACATAAGATAAGGTAGACCCAGGATCAAGCAATACATATACCTCACGGGAAAAGATTTGTAACGTACCAGTGACTACGTCTGGCGAGGCTTCCACCTCCTAGCAATTAGTCAAAGAATATAGCAGGTTGTAACCACTCCCAGTAGCTGAATTGGTGCCTTTTTGAGGTGGTGGTGGTGCAAAATAGTTTGCCTATGACTTAGCTCCACCAATATTCCTTCTAGCAGAGGGTCATTCTCTCTGGAAGTGGCCCGTCTGACCACATGAATAACACACTGACGAGCCCAACTGAAACCTTCCTGGATGATGCCTACCATAAGTAACATATTACAGATAAGAATGGTACTGTTGAGCCACACTACCTTGCGACTGAGTATCCTGAGCTCTGGGTCCCTGGCTGGCCTGAAAACTCTAAGATCGTCTATCAACTGGAGGTATTGGCGCTGGGGTGCTAGCTGCAGACTGCGCTTTGCCCCAAAGCTTCTTTTTTTGCCATTTGTTACCCCAATTATGACCCTGCTGCTGACTGGGGTTCTGATCCATTGATCTAGCTCTCTTCGCCTACCTGTCCTTCTCTCTGGACTCGGCTATCTTCTTCTTCTTCACCTCAACCTGCTGTATGTGGACTGTCAGCCTAGTAAAGTCCAATTCCCTGTTTAGCATCGCCCCTTGACATTTAAGAACCAGATCATCTGAAAACCAGAAGCAAACTTCCTTATTCGAGCCCTCATACTGCTCGTCATCTCAGGAGCATAACAGGCCAGCTGATTAAACTTTCAAGTATACTCTTGAACACTCATCTTACCCTTCTTAAGGTTTATGAACTCTTCCTCTTTGGCTTCCCTCAACTCTAGAAGAAAGAATCGGTCAAAAAAAGCTTCTACGAACTCATCCCACACTGTGGGCTCAGCACTGTCACCTTTTGCCTCTTCCCACTCATTATACCATTGGTTCGCTACATCCTTTAGCTGGTATGCCGCTAGCTCAAAACCTTCCACCTGATCCACATGTATCACTTTGAAAATCTTCTCCATTTCTTCTATGAAATCTTACGGATCCTCTTCTACCTTAGTGCCAGTAAACTTAGGTGGGTTCATTCTCATGAACTGACCTACCCTAGTAGCTTCAGATGTAATAGGTGTAGACCCAATATCTTCTAATCGTTGGGCCTAATTATCCACCAACTGTGTTAGCATATGAACAGATTATCTGAATTCTGCATTCGAAATATCCCTCTGAGTAGTCGGGGGATGGTTAACATTAGTCCGAGGAGCCCTAGGTGGACTGGTTGGGACTGGAGGGACTCCCAGAGTAGGGATAGGTTCTGGAGTGTGAGCTCTACTCTGTGTCCTCATCCCATGAGTGGGACGGACTTCATCCTCTTGAGCATTAACGTTGGTACGATGGGGAGGCATCACTGGTTTTTTCTGAAAAGTAAGAGATCATAGATTAAGGGACAGATTCAACTCTGAAGCACGAACTAAATCACAAAGAAGAGAAACATTCCTAAACACCTAGTATCCTCCTACTTATAAGTGTGGTGCTCTACACACCCATAAACAAGACTCTACCCAACGTAATTTTGTAGACATCCTGGGACCATGAACCGTGCTCTGATACCAAGTTCTTCATGACCCAAACTAGGTCGTGGCCGTGACGGACATCCCAAACCCTGAGGGCCCAAAACATCCCTCTCTATTTGGTAAGCATGCACACATTCATATAAATAAAAAAGATGCAGATACATAATCTTCTACGAAAACATAATCAATTCTGAATTCAGCATAAGTATGAAAATTGAAAATCAACTACATCTAATAATATCTGACTCAGTCTGCAAAATCTCTACTACAAGAAAATCTGATAACTGTGTGAAAATTGGGACAAGGCCCCCAGTAGACCGAAATGATAATAAGGGACATAATCTAAAAGACGAGCCTTCTGGAATAGAAAAAGCTCACCAACTAATCACTGCAACTCTGTCTAACGAATCTATTACCTTTCTAGACCCCTAGACTGAGCCTCAGTACTTGGAGGGCGGAGGGGGGTCAACACAGATGTACTGGTACACAAACCAATCCAAAATAAAGCTTATATGTAAACAAAATAGTTTGGGAAACAACTTTGTCAAAACATTATACATCAAGTTACTTTCAAAACACATGGGCCCATTTCTGAAAAACATATAACCTACCTGTCAATGCAAGTTCTGATCTGTATATTACTTCTGATTTAGGTGGCACTCCCCTACAATTCTGATATTGCACGGGCGGTATGGAATCTACTACTGACTCAGCGGAGAAGCCCCCAACCCAAGTGATCTACAAGGGTTGGAGTTCCTGAATCTGATACGCCACAGGGCTCTAGGCCAGCATAATAAATAAACCCTGATCGGTAAATCACAGCTTTAGGCGATGAGTTGTTCGATACTCATGCCCTCTTCGGGGAACCACGTAAACTCTCTTTATGCCCAATTTTATCCTATTCTAAATCATGTATGTTTCTAGTTTCAATATCTAAAAAGTCTGATTTCAAACATGCATTAAATCTGTTTTGAATTATCATGGCATAATTTGAATTGGTGTCATTACACCAAGACTTGGAAGTCCTATTTCTGAGCCATAACGCATCATGCATAGTTCTTTCATTGAAACACAGTTCAGACCACCCAAACTGCAAATAATATAAAAGATTTCATGTTTCAAGAACACAAGTCAAAACTATGCTGAGATTGTTCAAACATATAGTGGTCATGTGTTTTTGGCAAAATCAAGCACTCTTTCATTATATGAATATTTTCAACATTTATCAATATGCACAACCCTCTCTTTCGAATTCAAAACCATAAATCAATTTGTAGCATCAATCAAGATATTTCATATCATGTTTTTCACGATACATTCAAAATAATCCATATCATAAGAAAATTGGGAAAATCATACCAAGAGAGAGATTCATGTGCGTCATACTCTCAATGCATTCATAAATCATAAAACATATGAATACATATATATATAATTTCAAATCAACTTGGGGAAAGTCAGAAGACCAAAATAATACCGTCTAGATTTCTAAAATATGAATGTATTCATAAATCTGAAAACCCCTTTCTTAAAATCATGATTTCTATGCCCATAAGATTTTTAGGAAAACCCTGTGTACCTCAAAATAGGAAAACAATGGGTGTTTCTTGAATCCTATGATCCGAGGAGTTCGAATCGTCCATCGATTTTGAAAACCCACGGTTGAATCTTGAGTTTCTTGAAGTTCTTGTTTGAAGCTCTAGAGAGGATTCTTGATGATTTTGATGAAAGTAGGATTAATTTGCTCAAACATACCCTAAATCCTTGTTTGGACGGTTTTAAAGGCTAGGAAAAAGTCAAAATTACCCTTAATGACTCCTAAATAGAACTGGAAATTTGAACTTAAAAACCCAATTTTGGGTGTCACCGCGAATTGCCACAATCACGGTGGTCCACTGGAATTTGATGAGTGGGAAATTGAGTGCCTCCACGATGGGCCACCATTGTGGAGCCCCACTGGAATTTGATGATTGTCGATTTGACCCTCTCCGTGAAGCGCTACACACCAAAATGATGATGTTTACGACTGGAACTTCAAATTATTCATAACTTCTTCACCGAGGGTCGGTTTTGGACGAATCTTATATCATTTGAAAGCTAATTCAGTCATCTACATAATTAAAGGTTGAAATATAGGAAATTCCACATGAAAATTAATTTAGATCATTCTAAAAGCTAATTCTTAGACTTTCCATGGATAGAATTTAGCTAAGAAGACGTCGGAGTATTACATAAAGGGTTTCAGTTGAGCAGGACTAAGATGAGGTACTTAGAGTGTAAGTTTAGTGATGTGTCACAAAAGACTAACGTGGTTGTAAAGATGGACTCTCAGTCTATTTAGGAGAGAGAGAGTTTCACGTATCTGGGGTTTATAATTTCGGGTGATAGTGAGATTGATGAGGATTTCATGCATCTTATTGGGGAAGGGTGGTTGAAGTTGAGGCTTGCTTCGGGATTTTTATGTGATAAGAAGGTACCCTAAAGCTTAAAGATAAGTTCTACAGATTGGCAGCTCGAACGGCTATATTGTATGGAGTGGAGTATTAGCCAGTTAAGAAATCCCATATCCAAAATTTAAAGGTAGCGGAGATGAAGATGTTACGGTGGGTGTGTGTTCAGACCAGGAAGGATAGAATAAGGAAAGATATTATTCAGGAAATGATGGAAGTGGTTTCGGTAGATAAAAAGATGCAAAAAATAAGGTTACGTTGATTCAGACACGTGATGAAGAGGGGTGTTGATGATCTAGTATAGAGGTGCGAGACACTGGCTATGGATGATTTTAGGTGAGGGAGAGGTAGGCCAAAGAAATAATAGAGGGAGGTAATTAGGAATTATATGGAGAAGTTACAACTTTCGGAGGACATGACCCTTTATAGAAAGGTGTGGAGGATGTGGATTAGGGTAGAGGGTTAGGGGGTGGGAGGGTGTTCTGTATCTGTGTCTGAAGTTTCTTGTTAGTAGGTATTGAGTGTTGTCAATGGTTTCAGATTTATAGTTTTAGTATTATCTTGTGGCTAGCGTTGTTAGTTTATTTTGCATACTGTACAAGTTTATATGCATTTTTGTATTGTGTTTGTTATATTGTTATTGATTCTAAGTCGGGGGTCTATCGAAAATAGTCTTTCTACTTCACCTGAGGTAGTAGTATGGACTGTATACACTCTACCCTTCCCAGAGTTATTGTACCTTATATATTGTCATAATATGGCAAAAAATTTCAATTTCTAGAATATAATAAGAGGAAAATAATTTATATAAAACTATCCTATAGAAATATATGAGATTTACCTACCATAAGCCATATCATTTGAAGTTAAATTATATAATTTTGATATAGACGCTCTGTGCAGATATTCACTTTTGACCATAGATGGTATTATGGAAATCAATTATTGTTGTACTTCATATTTAGTCATAATATGGAGAGAAAATCATTCAATGGTTGACATTAAAGAAACCAATTAACGTAAAAGGTCGATATCCTTCATTACCCTATGGTCTCTCTATAGACTGTGTCAAATGTGTAAATATTATTTGTAATTGCTCGAAGTTATTTTGTTCTTGTTAGATTAAATATGGTTTATATTGGCCTAGTTATACTTGTTGACCAATTTTGCTACTGAACGGGTTGTCATTTTCCCATAAAACTTTTAAGAAGGATAGATTTCTTATACTATGAAACTACATTGTAGATAATAGCACAACCTACTTGCTTGTGGAGTGGGCTGGACTCCCAGCACTTTGAAACACGTCACTATTGATATTGTCCAGTCTGGACCTAGATCAACACGATTTTAAATTTTGTCACTAATATGTAGGACCTGCTTACTAGTATACCTAACATCTCTGTTGTATTTTGATAATGTGAGACTCTTCTTCTAGGATACGTGTCACATACACCCTCTCTTATAGACTTAGCGTCATCTATGAGATTTGCCCATCATATGGGGTTTGCCTACACTCAAGAATGAGTTTGCTACATCATTATGGAATACGCCTAAACTCAGTTAACTCTAGCCCCCGTCAAAAAGGATGACACAAGAGTGACTTTAATATCATATGTAACAGCTCAGTCTACTAGTAATATTGTTGCTCATCCTGGACCCCCACCACTTTAAGATGCTAAGTCTGCTAAATTTTAGAAAATTAAAGTCAAATTTTATACACTAAAAATTGAGTGGGTCTTCAACACTCTTTACCTATGTTCCGTATCAACAAGACCTTCTATCTCAGAATTCGCTCATTTCACACCAACTAAATCTTTCTTAGCATTTGGTTACTCTTATTTGTTGACCATCATATGAAAACAATGCTATGTACCTTGAGAGGATGTGGCTTATGGTTGGTAGATCTCTTACATGTATATAATATAGTATTATATCAATTATTTGACATATAATATATTTTGGAAATTTAATTACTTTTTGCCTTATTATGAACTAAGATGAAGTAATGCATTTAATTGATTTACTTAATACCTTCTCAAATCAAAGGTGTATACTTAGTTGTATCAAGCGTTTACATTAAAATAACATAATTTACCTTGATAAGATATGGCTTATGGTAGGTAAATCTCATATATGCCTATAGGCTAGTTTTATATGTATTATTTTCCATATAATATGTTTTAAAAGTTGAAATAATTTCTCCTTATTAGGAGCAAATATGAATTAAAACATTAATTGGTTTCCTTAATACCTTCAATGGACAAACGTGAAGACTTACTTGTACTGAGCGTTCTCATGAAAAAAATATAATTTAGCTTCAAAAGATGTGGCTTATGGTAGGTATATCTCATATATGTCTATAGGCGTAAATTTGAAACGTCATTCCTAAGTGTATAGACCCAAGCCCAATGATTTCTATGTCAATATAAGTTTGATGATCAATTCTATAGTGTGGGAACATCTTTGGAGATGAATTGAGATCATAAAAAACTCCTAACTAAAAGATGAGCAAAGAACTTTTCTACCGATTAAGTATTAGTAGAAGTTTTAACTTGGGTAAATTTCAACGATCATTACTCCTAGATCATAAATATTTAGGTGGTATACTATATACCAAATAAAAGATAATTGAGTCTTCTTTCCAACACATCTGATTTAATCTTAATCTGATATTGGAGTAGTAAGTTATGCTCATATTAGATGGGAGTGTCTGTCTGCCAAAGGGTAACGACTAAGTTGACGAGCGGTCAACTAGGTGACGAGCTATCAGCTCAAGTCGTCAAACTTAACCAGAAAATGCCTAAATATAGCTAGAGATTGACGACTATGTTAACGAACCGTCAACAAGCTGATGGTTTGTCAACTTATTAGTTGTCAACTGAGAAATTCCTGCAATATGTTTTTCAATTTTTTTAGGGGTATTTTGGTATTTTCCTCAACCCAAACCCTACCCCACTACTTAAATCACTTTTAAATACTATTTACTCATTAATTATCAATTTCTCATCGCTCTTTCCCCTCTCCACTCTTATGAGAAATAAAATTAGGATTTTTTCTCAAAGTTCAACTTCAAAGGCTTTAAATTCAAGATCTTCTCAAATTTCTTTCATCAAAAAGGCATGTTGTACACTCCCTATTTTACTTATTATATTATTGCATCAAAATTACTTGATATTTACATGTTTCTTGGTTCTTATAATCAAACTAGGGTTGAGGATTTTTGGTGGTTATACTCTTGCATTGTTTAATTCATGTTTAATTTTAATAATTTATTCATCGTTTTGAATAGTGGATTACAACCTGGCTTTGTGTCCCTTGGTAATGGTGAAATTCAAAAATATAATTTTTATAATGGTTGTGGATTTTGGCATGATAATGCCATTAACCTTAACCAAAGTTGCTAAATTTTGGCCTTGAACAAGAATTCTACATGATTTAATTATCTTTTGAAACATTGCATTGCATTAAATTATTAAAGGATAAAAAGGTTTTGGAATGCCCTTGGAGTCTATGGTTTTACCTTTATATGGAAATTAGAGTCAAATTGGTTAAATGGTTATTGTTTGGTATAATTTGAATAGCTTGCAAGTCTATTGGTCTTAATAAAAGGCTCCATGGTTTGTATTGGTGTTATGTGTAAAACTATTTTAATTTGTGCTTAAAGAGAATTTTGTAGCTCACCAAGAAGGTGAAGTTCCGGGGGGACCAACATTTGAAACTATGTTTGCTAATGTTAGGAGGTCTTGTCCTGAAATACGAATGACCGTGGTGTTTGCTTTACACGGATTATTTTTGGGAAGCTAATTGACTATTGGTAGATTTAGCCTATTCCTCGGTGCATGCGACTAACATAGACTGGGGCTCTTCCTATAGAGGGAGCTGGACCCATGTAGCCCTTGGGTGCCTTTAGGTCCGTATGAGTTACATATTTCAGGATTATGTTTTCAAACAGTCATGTAATGTAATGGACCTTTAAGTCATTTTACATATTTATTCTTATCTTCACCATCTAATCTTCTCTATAGCTATCTGCAAGTTATTTATGACTTTTTGGGACTGACGGTTTGATTACCGGGTAGTTCATTTTATTTTTAGAGCCAATTCCCTGTTTTGAAGTCTTCGCTGGTTCCAAATAGCCACCGGGCAAAAACTTCAGTTAAACAATCTCGGATGCAAATTTCAACTATGAAAACAGATCCTAAATATCGATTTTAGTCTAGGTAGACCTTTGGTTTGGGTTCCAATGCACCCGAGCTTATTTTGACCTATTAGTCGGAAAGTTGAAAAATCAAAATATGAGTGTGGGACCCATATTTGGTCAAAAAGACCTTCGATTAAAAATCTAAATCCTCCATCGCATCCGAAACATCGATTTTAGTCTAGGGGTACCCTTGGTTCAGGTCCCAAGGCTTCCAAACTTATTTTGGGCTATTGATCCTATTTTATGAAAAATAGAACTATAGGTGTGGGCCCTATTTTTTTTTTACATAATGATCTTGGATGAAAGTTTTGATGATTCCAATGGATTTGAAATATGGTTTGCACTTAAATTTCACTATTAGATCATGTTATTTGGGCTCTGAATGAGTTTCAACGGTAAAAAATAAGTTTTTGGGTTTGTTGTCATGGGGATACCGTGTCTCCTCGCAAAGGGTGTCAATAAATAGACCCCAAGGTCACGAATTTTGGCATTTTTCCTTCATCTTTGAGTGCCGAAAACCCTATTTGGGTATGATAACTCAAAATTGAGTCTTGTGGGTGTCTAGGGAGCTTGGTAAACATCTTTTATCATGATTATCATCCGAATTAAGGTAAGATTTCATCACTTTATTGGTGAATTTCTTAGTTCTAGACCCAGATTTTGTTTGTTTGCACCCATTAATTGAAGGTTATTATTCCTTGGTGATGTATGAATATTGGGTTGACCTCAGAAAAATGATTCCAGCACGTGGGACCCACATTGGGTTTTTGGTGTCGTTTTTGGACCAAAAACACAATACTACAATATGGGTATCATTAGACTTGTATTGATGTACAAATTTTATTTTTCATAGCATAATGACATTTTGGGGATTATGAAGTGAAGACGAGCATGTGGTGCATGATGTGAGGTTTGCGATTTATCCTTGAGGTAGGCTTCTATCTACTTTTCTTTATAGATGATGTGTGATATATGTTGCATGTGGATATGGATATTAGTCTTGATTATGAATAGGATTACTTGGCCTCAATTTTTTATATTTGGAGTTAGATGAGGGCTTGGGACTCGTAAAATGGCATGTTTATACCCCTTTTGAATCCTATTGCTTTCCCTCTCTAGTTTAGATTTCTTGTAGCGTGGTTATGATGTAAACATATGTTTGAGATATGGTTTTAGCATTTGAAGCATCATTTTTATATTTAGGTTTATTGGACTAGTGTGGTAGTCTTGAAACCATAAGTTGAGAAGAGTAGACTTGAGTGCCCTTGTTTCTAGTCGAAGTTACTATCATAGGATTGAATATGGCTAACTTGATGTATAAAAGATGAACTAGATACCTTAGACTAGTTTGGGGCTTAGTGTGCCTAATTATGGAAATTGAGGATTAGAAGTGGGATCGTCCGACCCACTTAGGGATAGACTTGTGTTAAGTCTTGTGGACTTAGTTGCAGATGTTAGACATAGATGAGGCTATTAAACCTTAGAATAAGGTTACTTCATAACTTGATAACTTGTATTGATGATCCCGAATTGTGGCTTTTGATTTATAGTTATGATACTTCTTGTGGAAGTGATATTGGGCATTTAGAGATGATATTTCTCCTAGATATGGTATGTGGCCTTTAGAGATCCTATTTTCTCTTAGAATTGATGATTGGACAATAGAGATACTATTTCTTATTAGATATGCAAATTGGCCTAGAAAGGTGATATTCCTTGTAGTCATGATATATGACCTATAGATATAATATTTCCTATAGATGATTACATGTCTATAAATATTTTACCTCCAATATGTGAGATACCTCCTATATGTGAGATGATTAGTAATATGCTACGGCTTATAAATATGCTTATCTATATAAGTTTCAGATATGTATATGGGCCTAAGGGCATGATTATGGTGTTATGACTATTCCAGATAAATTAATGGGACAAGGGCCTTGTTGTGATAATGATTGAATATCCGAGAAGTGTTTATTAGTGTAAAGGATACAATTACCATTTATGAATACATATATGTTTGTATACACATCTCTCCGATATGGGACGGTGAAAGATGCGGTATGTTGCTTACGAATTTATTAATTGAAAACTAGTGAAGGCATGCATAAATTCGGTACATTCATGAGTATTATATCAGTAATTAATGTCATTATAGCTGCAATATGATCTTACAATAGTTTTGCCTAACTAATGGTTAAGGTTTGTGGTAACTAGTTGTCTATTAGGGGACTATAGCACTTAATGTCTATAAATCTAAAGCATTAGTTAATGAATCTTGATTAGTTGAATCATGGTAGCTAACGATGGTTAATGCATGACTTATGGTATGGTCGGGTTTAGCATAGGTGAAAATTAGTTGGTATTGATGACTACATTCGTGATGTCGATTATTCAATAAATGAGGAGTTGTATGTTAATGAGGCTAGATAATAGGAGATGTTGATAATAAGAGGTGACTAGTTACTAACTTTTTATAGTTGCTAAACAGTTATCTAATGAGTAGTTAATCAAGGACTAGTTGGTAAATGATGGTTAGTTAATGAATGTTGTCAGTTAAGAAAAGATGGTTAGGTGACAAGTAATAATGTGTTGTCTAGTAATTATTAATGGATATAGGATGATTAATTGATAATAATTAATGGTGGATAACTGTCTATTTTGGTCTAGTGATGAACGTTGACTAGATGTTAGATATTGTCTATTAACTAAATAGTGGTTAGTTGCTATCCCGTGAAAAAGGATTATATGAAGAGTAATGTTTAGACTAATAACTAGAGGTTATGTGATGACTATCTAACTAGTGATTCTATTATAATAAGTGTTGGTTAGCTAATAATGAGTAGTTAGGAAGTATTGACTAGATATATATTCTATGGTGATCTAACTATGTTTATGAGTATTTTAGTGTATGTTATTCGATAATGACTATTATGATGATATGTTGATACTCCTCAAGGCCGGAGGACCCTATTATGATGATATGTTGATTCCTGTTAAGGCGCGGGGATACTATTGGTATGATATTGATACCCAACAAGGTCGGAGGATACTGTTGTGATAATATTGATACCCCGCAAGGACAGAGGATATATTGATGATATGCGATACCCCGTAAGGCTGATGGATACTATTATGATGAAATATTGATACCCGACAAGCCCGAAGGATACTATTGTGATGATATGGATACTTAATAAGGCTGGAGAATACTATTATGATGATGTTGCTTAATACTCGGCAAGGCCAGAAAATATATTAATGATATGTTGATACCCGGCAAGGCCAGAGGATACTATTGATGATGTGTTGATACCCAACAAGGCCAAAGGATACTGTTGTGATGATATTAATACATGGAAAGGCTAGAGAATATATTGATGATATGTTGATACTCAACAAGGCTAGAGGATACTATTCATGATGTGTTGATACACGACAAGGTTGTAGGTTGATTATAATGATGATGGTCCTGATTAGGACAATTATGATGAGTTAAGATATTGATTATGTACTTTTCATTTATTCCTGCATGCGCATCACCTATCACCAGTATGCACCTATATTTGTTAGCCGGTATGGGACAGTTGCATATATATGGGTGAAGTATATGCCATGTGTTATTATATGCTAATTGAACCTTTCGAGTCTTGGGCAGTGGGGGTACACATAGGCTCAGCAAGGTATTTGGTTATTCTGAGTAGCTGGTTATTTATGATGTTATTGATATTGTTATTATTATTGTTATGATTATTATTATGGATAGCCTATGACAGATTGGTCATTGATTCAGTATCAGGATTGAGGTATGTTTTCACCCTTTGCTATCTTATGGTTACATTACTATGCACGATTATTCAATGTCTGTCCATGTGGATTAAAAATGCATAGTATATTAGTGTTGAATCCTGATAGTATTGTAATAAAGTCTTAAAATAAGAACATGATGATCTAGGTTATGCTTTAGATGACCTCGCATTTATATATATTTATTATATATATATATATAAAGAGAGAGAGATCTATATGAAGTTATGCTACTATCGTACATCCCTTCCTTCGCTGTTCATATTATATAGTCATTCATTCGCCTTGTATATTACTATATTTCTTTATTTTGCTCTTTATTCATGTATAGACCTTGGATATATGTTATAGTATTGACATATATTAAATGTAGCTGGAATAGGATAGTTCACCTTTATACTTCCTTAGTCTAAATATGTTAGACTCTTGGATATGAACAAGATAGTTATCCCTTACTATTCTCATTGACTTGTTTTATGATTTTTGGACTCTTGGGAGTAGTTTCCATTCTGATTATATGTTGTATATATCTTCTTTATCTTTGGATCATTGTTGGCAGTTTCCTACCGAGTACCATTTATTTGGTACTCATACTATACTTCTGCAACCTACCGATCCTAGTATAAGTTATTTCCATTGATGTGTGCATCGTGTGTAGCAGCTCTGGTTCGGAGACTTAGAGTGAGCGCCTGAAATTTAGAGTATTAATTATCTTTCTCCTATTTATTAGATTAGTCTTTAAGTTGTATTTAGAGATAAGTTATATCCGTGTATTTCTCCTTGATATATCACTTTTGTACTATTATTATGTTTAGAAGCTCTTGTGCTAATACCACTAGGTTTTGGGATTCTTCTATGTATTGATGTTTATTTCATATATTCCATATTGCTTTTCTTATATTATTGAGTAGTCAGTTACTAGACATTCCGAACTAGGGGTTAGCTTACCTATTGGTGGGTTATGGTAGGCGTCATCATGACCAGAGAAGTTAGGTCGTGACAAATTGTTATCAGAGCCTAGGTTTCATCAATTAATTATTACTAGAGCTAAGTGTTAGTAGAGTCCTGTAGATCGGTGTGGAGACGTCCGTAACCTATCTTCAAGAGGATACATTGGCATTTTAGGAAGTTTACTTCTTTACAACTAACGTGTGTCCGTATTTCTATAAACCTCAAATATATTCTTGACTCTACTCTATCCCTGAAGGATGATACAATATTGTTGACAGATGTGGATAAGACTCTAACACATGTTTCAATAATTTTAGAGCTACATCAAACTAGAGAGTCAGAGATGGATATCGAAGATCTTCATCGGCCACCAAAAAGGATTTGGGACAGCTTAGGCTCCAGTTGAGCTAGTGACTTCTTCAGCCTTCGAGGTTTGGCATTAGAAATTTGATTCATGTTGTTGATCCCTTTCATCCAAGGATGGCATTTGATTCATCGAGCAGTTCTCAGACTAGAGTTGGGTCTATTGGTGTTCATAAGGGTTCTTTACCAGTTTTAAGCTCATGTGGTCCAGGTATTTTCCTATGCTATATCCGTCTGAGCTGGACATTAGTGCATGGATGTGTTAGAGGATTAGTATTTTCCCTTTGTTTGGCATTGGAGCACTTGATAGCAGCCAAATATTCCTTCCCGCAGGTTGTTGATTATAAGAGGACCACAAAGAGTATGTATAGAGGCTTATTGAAATCGGGGCAAGACGTATTGTAACGCCTCAGAAAATGGGTCTCGGAGCGTCACACATGCTTGAGGCTACGAGTAGCCCTAAGCTAACCCTTTGAGCCATTTTCATTCAGTTCAACACAAATCAATGGGGTTTCCATAAATAACCCTCAAATATCAACAGAGTAATCATCATCCAAGAATAAAAGAATTTCAGAAAGATAACAAAATACGACTTATTAGTCAACTCCCAAAATCTATACTAGTCTGACAAGCCTCTAAGAAAATCAATAAAACCAGCGAGCCATTGAGACGTGCCCCAACTGACTCATACTCAGTTATCAAATGTAAATAATTCCGTGAAACCAACATCAGACATCACGTCCTTGGAACATGAGGACTCACCATAACAGAGGATGTAGAACAGCGTGCCAGAAGAATTACTGTCGAACCTGGAACTGAGCACCTGAACCTACATTCTGAGAAAATATAGCCCACATCTGAAGATGTGGGTCAGTACCATGGAAAGGAACCGAGTATATGGGGGTGTACGTAGTTGTACAAAAATCATCATCATAAATATTTATAAGAAATATGCAGGATGTATGAAAGACTCACATAGCCCGAAAAAAATCATCATAATCATGAGAGGATGAAATAAGTACAATAACACATGTGAGTCATCATATAATTTGTCAATCACTTTCAGTTCATCAAGAATATTAATTCTCATAATGTAAATATCATTTAAATCTTTCGAAAGAATAACTTTCACAATTCCACTTTCAAATCACTTCACCATTCACCATAGACACAAGGAAACACACACACACACTGGAAGATCCTATAATTGACATAAACCATGTGAGCTACATAGAGTCCAATGTACAACCCACGTTGGGGAGAGCCATCATATCCTTGCCATCGGAGTAGGACTATCGATATTAAATCCACACAAACTAGTGATCACTATATAAATCATCCTCAGGCTCACTCCTATGGGGGCATGTAGTTCTAAGAAAGTAAGATCATTTTATACCTCACACTCGGTGCTAAAGATTTCTCCCGAACTTAGCTCAGATCATTTCAAAGACAATCCACAACAAAATAATTTCAGTAATATATAAATATACATCGGGAGTCATCATGCTTTCCATTTATCAAAATCAACCACGTTGTGGATTTCTTTCACACTCGAGTTCAAAATAATTCCATTAAGATCAAAAGGTCAAATCATTCAAAATATCTCAAATATTCAATATCAACGTGCTTATAACACACACTTTCTCAAAAAAAACACAATTTCCAATGGGGATTCACGACCCAAATATCAAAATCATGATAAATATCGTTCAAGATTCATGCTTTATATCTCCACACATGTAAATTCATCTTTCAAAATCATAAACATCAAGATTTCATAATAATCATCATAAGATATGGGTTCATGCTTTAAATTCATAAAAATCAAATAAAAATCATACCTTTGTAAAGAAAATTACTTTTGGGCACAAGAACAAAAGAGAGTTCTTGTTGAAAACCCCCCACATACCTTGAATGACGAACTTTAGATCGATACTCATTTTTGAGATGTTAATCGTGCCTTTGAATGACGGTTCTTGGAGTTCTTGAACTAGGAACTTGGAATCTTAAATAAATTTGTAGAATTAATAGTGAACTTTGGAGGTTCTTGAAGTTCTTGAACTAGGAACTTGGAATCTTGAATAAATTTGTAGAATTAATGGTGAACTTTGGAGGTTCTTGAAGTTGGATGTAGGAGCTTAGGGTTTTCTTTTTGAGGAAATTTGATGAAATATAATATATAATGCTTCTAATAGGCTTTAATATAGGGTTTGGACGGATTTTGGGTGAGGGGGAATGACCAAAACACCCCTAAAAATCAAATAATTCTCGAATCTGTCCTTTGGTGGACTGTTTTGATAGTCTGAAGTAGATTAACCATAACGTTTTACTCCGATATCTAAATTGGATGAAACTAATTTCATTAGAAAGAGGACTCTCATATATTTTTGTTGATATATATTATCTCACCCATATTATTGTGTACGAGGAGTTATGATCATTTGAAGTTGACCAAAAAATTCGCTTTTGATAGGCTGAATTAGATCGACCATAACCTTTTGCTCCGATAGACAAATTAGATGAAACCAATTTCATTGGAAAGAGAACTCACAGAGATTTCCGTTGATATATAGTAGATCACCCAGATCATTATTCACAAAGAGTTATGATCATTTAAAATTGGAGCAAAAATACTCCAGGCCTCAGTACTTTTTCCTGCATGTTTTACTGTTCACTACTATTCACAGTTCGATCGAAATGTTCATAAATCGTCGCTCGAGTGTTCTTTTTGGATGATCCATATATCATTGGAAAGCTTATTTGATACTCTACGCAATGGTGGGTCATAATCTAAGATATTTCATACGAAAAATTTATAATTCATTCTAGAAGATAGAACCCAACATGTTTACGCACAAAATTTCAACAAAAAATTTTTTGGGGTATTACACGTATGCTGTCAGTATAGAACTATTGATATTTTATTTGAGAGTGAGGATTCATCCGATAGAGTTTAGCTTCACTTGCAGTCCATCGCTCTATGCATATGGTATTCCATACTATGAGTAACTCTAAGAGTCGTGATGATCATAGTGGGCAGAGTCCCTATAAAATTTTAAAGGTGTGGTATGGTTAATCATACCATAGAGACCATTCTGGATTATTAGGGACAATATCTTGGAGTATTCCAGTAGCCTAAGGTTTCTAAGACAGGCTGTGATTTTAGAACTATGGACATAATTTTGCCGACTTCTTCATCACTAGTTGGCCAATAATTTGGGATCAGATTGTGTTCTCTCGATACTAATGCTTTAAGAGTTGTTATGATTATAAATAAATTTATCATTACTAGGAAGTGTCCCTGACATAAAATTTCCAGTCATTCAGCTTATTTAGATTAGCTCGTGAAGTTGTGACATTTTTTGTTAGAGATGGTGAGCTTGGCGCCTCGATTGGTGATTTAATGGGTCGGTTTTGAGTTGGACCCATTCAAATTTATTTTTCTGTATGCCTGTCAGGCATGTGATTATGGATGTCACCATGATTTGTCTGCTTTTATTTCCCATATTTATCTCTTATTATGTGTATTGGGGGTTTCATACCTATTGTTAATTATATGCCTTGATGAATTGATATCGATCATTATATGCCTTATTATTGCATTCATTATGATGTTACTACTCCGTGGTTAATTTCTTTTCGGAGTGGATGGAGTAAATATGTATTGATATTTTCCCTGTGGGTATAGTTTTTGAGTTTGAGTCCCATTTATCTTTGCACATTAGCCCTATTGTATCCCTTGAGTAGTACATGATATTGATGTTTATTTGTGTACCTCTTATTTAGTATGTTGATATTGATATTGCTATTTTTACTACTGCCACCATGTGAGGTTATTGATATTACATAATATTATTACTTGATATTGATACTAGATGAATTTGATCTCCACTTGGAGCTGTATAGACTAGTGTTATCTATTTAAACTTTCATTTTCCTGTGATATCATTTAGGGGCTTGAGTAGATATAGCCCGATATGATGATTTATTTCTCCTAGCATGGTAAGGTTGACTATGTTCCCTATTAGTTATCTGTATTAGATTGATTAGATATGTGTTGTGGTATCAAACGTAAGTTGACCTTCCATGGTTCTTTGTGTTTTTTAGTCGAAAATTTAGTTATGTTGCCGATTTATTAGTTTGAGATCCTTAGAATTGCCTCCTGTATTGTAAAAGTTTTTGCTTTGGCTATACTTCTTATGTAGCTCGTTTGTGGGATTTACTAGTTTGAGATCCATTCTTCATTTGTGGTTATTTTATCGTCTAATAACATTTTTTTTATATTGATATTGAGATCTCTTGGATTCATCTCATAGGTATGTTGGATTCGTTCCCTTGTAATGGTTTGCCTTGTTGTTAGTGTGGAGATTTTGTACTCTCTAGTTGTTGTGATATAGTTTTGTCTATCAGAGTTGGAAAGTTAGAGGAGGGTGGCCTTTCTTGTGATCGCTTCTTAATTTGGCAAATTAGAAACTCATTAGCTCAAGATGTTGATCTCTGGTTGTGGTCTCAACTTTGACCTTGATTTTGAGATTTATATATTTCTTCTTTGATGATGTGATTATGGGGTGGATTTGGGAATCCCCATTTCAGTATTTGTTTGACCTAGTGAGGCTTGGTGGAGTGATTCTCATCGATGATATGTGCTTGTGGCTACTTCTTTGCCTAGATGGAGTATTGGATTGATTAGTTTCTGGCTTAAGATGCATTTTTAGAGTATCTAGAGCTTTTATAATTTCTGGTGTGTTTTTTAGCCTTGGAAATTTTTTGAGTAAGTTTGGATAGTTCATGCCCTCCAGAAGATATGGAGTAGGTTATATGCATTTTTATCTAGTGATTTGTCCTTTGGCACAATTCCTATTTTGTGGCTATGTTTGATTCCCTCCAGCTGATATAGAGTTGGTTGCTTGTGTTATCAGTCAATGGTTATCCCTGTGGTGATTTTCCTCTCAATATATGTCTCGAGTGTGGCTTGGTATGATTTATCTTGGATATGTCATATTTGCATGCTAGAATCGATTTAGGATAGTTGACATTAATATATCCATATTGGCTCAGTTTCATATTTGACTTCTTGAAATGGCATTTTGGAAGTACGATAGATTTGGGGCATTGATGCCTACCCATTTTTAGTTTTAGTTTAGATATTTGAGACCGAGCGATCCAGCCTTGGTATTGAGATTTCAGCTTGGTGTTGTAGAACTTTCGTGCAAATTTTCTTTTAGACTTGTCCTTGTTTAGATTACATTAATAGGATTGTTAATCTTACTCTGTCGTTGCCTATTAGGACTTCTAGACTTCAGTTGGACTATAGTTGATAAGTGTTTAGATGATAGCCCATGCCCCATATTAGTTATTTTTGTTTTAACCTTGAGTTTCAGTTTTCTTTGGAAATTTTTGATGATTTACTCAGTGGGAGTAACATACTTGAGATGGATTTAGTATGGCTTTATTCTCGATTGATGGGACATCCTAGAGCAAAATATTAAGTGATGAGTAGTTATACCTTGGACTTTGAGATTTCAGTTTGATTTTCATCTTAACTGATTGCAACATTGGCATAGATTGCATTCCTTGATTATCTCTATTTGTGTGCTGGATAGCACCTTATGAGCTTATTCTCATATTTCTCATATGAAATTTAAGCGGATCAACTTCAGTTCTTTGAGTTCTCTGTGATGAGACTGCGTGGATAAGACACAATTATTTTCCTCTTGGCTTGGAGTAAATAACATGTGCAAAATGGTAAAGGAAGGTTATTTTTGGATTTAGAGTTAGTTTTATGACTCATGTCTTAGCTTGCTTTTGGTTTGTATAAGCCTTTGTTGATTTATGCGGGTATAGAGATGGTATCAGCATGTAGTGATTAAGATGTTCTTGCATCAGCCTTCTTGGTTAAGTTAGAGGCCAGTTAGTGATTAGGCTGAGTTTTGGCAATTTCGGAAGTAGAATGAGAGAGCTGGTTGAAAAAGGGATGCCTGTGGCAAAATCCCTTAAAAGTATTTTCTCTCTGCGGAGGTTATCTGGGAATTCATGCTTGGAGCATGCAGGCCCAGTACCTCATCTTTTCAAGCTTTTGATGTTCTTTCAATTCGTTGACTTTCAGAGATAAAAGTCCTTTAAGTAACAGATATTATAATGACTCATCAGGTTATTTTCCAAATTGATCATTATCTTCATCGTTTGAGCTTCTCTATAGCTTCCCCAAGTCATTTATAAATTGTTGGGATCAACAGTTCGATTGTCTGGGAATTAATTTAGTTTTTAGAGTCAATTCTCCTTTTTGAAGTCTTTGTTGGTTCCAAATGGCCACTGGATGAAAACATCAATGAAATGATCTTGGAGGCAAATTTTGACCCTGCCAACAGATCTAAAATATCAATTCTAGTATAGGTAGACCTTTGATTCGGGTTCCAATGCACCCAAGCTCATTTTGACCTATTGGTTGAAAAGTTGGAAATCAAAATATGGGTGTGGGAACCATATTTGGTCGAAAGGACCATAGATTGAAAATATAACTTCTTCATTGCATCCAGAAAGTCGATGTTAGCCTAGGGGGACCCTTGGTTCAAGTCCCAAGGCTTCCAAACTTATTTTGGGTTATTGAGCATATTCTATGAAAAATAGGACTATAGGTGTGGTCCCCACTGTTTTATGAAATGATCTTGGATGAAACTTTTAATTATTCCAATGGATTTGAAATGTTGTTTACACTCAAATTTCACTATTGGATCACGTTATTTGGGTTCCTAATGAGTTTTGAGAATCAAAAACAAGTTTTTAACTGTGCTGTCATCGGGATACCGCGTCTCTTCAATACGGGTATAATAACATAGATGGACTTATGAGAGAGTGTGTTGGAACCAAGGCTTTGTACAAGTAAAGTGCAAAGAAGACCTAAATACACACCAAAACCGTCCACTATAATACATTAGAGGGGTGCCTTTCATTTAAGGGTATTATGGACATTTTATCTTTGATTTTAGTATACTATATAAGGAACATTTTAGGGTTTTTGTAGTTAGTTTTTGGATATTGAATCTTGTAAAAACACAATACAAAGACGAGTTCTCTCTCCCTTTGGAGGCTTCATTAAAACTAGGTGAACAACAAGTGTGGATTCACTTGTGTCGTTCTCTTTCTTGGAATGTTGGGTGCTTGAAGGATTGAGGTCCCTCTTGTTTCTAGTGAAGAGTGTAGGTGTTCCTATTATCATAGTATTAGGGGTCCTTGTGTTTGAAACACACTTAGGTTCTTAGTTCATGTAATAGTCTATGTCACACTACCTATCTTTCCATTTCTTGCATTCTTGTGTAGTGTTAGTGTCTTGTAACCTTGTAATCTGTGGGTTGAGTTATCATATTTTTGTTTTTCATCATCTTGTTGTTGTTAACTTAGTACGTGGTGGCTGATTTGGAGTGAAACACACCCTTATATATTGTATTCTTGTTGTTGTCTATTGAATTCAAGAATGGTCTCCATTTTGGTCCTCGGACCCCTATGATTTGTGGATGATTTTGGAGTATGTTTTGGAACTTTCCTAGTTTGTATCGTATCATTTGGTATCAGAGCTCAATACTTGAATTTGTTCCAATAAAATCAAATCTTGGGGATCTTACCAAAAGTAGTAACATTGTGTTGTTGAATCTTGGCAAAGAAGTGATTGTATTTTTGAAGTGTCTTGGGCAAAGGTTATGACTAGATCTAGCAGTCTATTGTTTGTCTAGAGTGTTTCTAATGTTAGTTTCTTTCTCACTATCACTAAAAGTGTCTAAATCTAAAGTTTGAGCTTATTGAGTTGATGTTGTTGTTGTGAACTTGAAGTTTTACCATATGTTGTGACTTGTTTTGAATCTTGGAGTGGGGCGTTGGTTGCATTGTTGTTGTCCATCTTGTTCTAGTGAAGCCATGTGGGCATTGTTGTTTCTATATTGTTGCTGAATATTTTTTCCTTGTGTTGTGGGCTGATTTTTGTATCATTTGGTATCAAAGCCATCTTTGGTTTTATTCTAACAAGATCAATCTTGGGATTAAGAGTTAAAAAATCAAAAAGAAAATGAGAAAGAATTGTTCTTGTGTTTGGTGTTCTTGGCCGAGAGTTTGGGCCTATGTTTAGGAGTCTTTTATTTGTTTTGAATATTTCAAGCGTTAGTCTTCTTCATCGCTAACACTAAAGGTGTTTAGATCTAAGTTGAGCTTGAACTTGTTAAAGTTGTTATTGTGAACAAGGTGTGGGTCGTGTGTTGATGTTGTTCTAACTTGGCCGTATGGTGACCTTGTTGTTGGATGTTGGCTGATGTTGTTGTTGTTCTTGGAAGTTTTTGTTGTGTTCTTGTTGTTCTTCACCCTTTTCATCTCTTGTTAAAAACAAAAAACGAATATTAGATTTACAAAAGGTTAAGGACCAAGTTGTAATACTTGTTGGTGAAAAGACTTGCTCACATCACTCAAAAGACTTGACAACCACTTTTCACATACTTTCCATGATTTAAGGACCTTGTTTCAAGGGTAAAGTACAAAGAAGTTCAAGTCTTGCTTTTGAATTGGAAAAAGAAGCTCCAAGACCATATTTCCCTCCATTAAACAAATCCACCAATTCCCAAATTGTATTTTGGTCAAGACTTGAAATTGGAAAGTAAAAATTTGACAAAACTGTGACCAATAGTGGGCTGCCACATCAATAATTTACTATTCACACAACATTCTTAAGCTCAAATTTTTTAGACTCTTAGTTTCATTTTATTGTTCTTTAGTTGTGTTTGTTGGTTCGAACACTAATTGACAAGCTAGTAAACTCCTACTAGATTGTGTGTTAGTTTTGTGTCCGTTTGTTCGTGTTAAACCTTATTTGTGTGCTTTGTCATTTTTAAATCGTTTAGTAGTTCTTGACTCACGTCCTACAAGATTTGTTTGAGTTTCAAAATAAAATTCTAATCCGGACAAGAGTAGACTTAATTCTCAACTCATGGATTCCTTAGTCGGCTTACAACACATCTGAAGCTACAAGTGAGGTAATCAAATGTGAAAGTGTAGGGAGGTTATTTTTGAGCTAACTTATTGTTATTTTGCAGGTGTTATATTAGGAACATTTCAATGGGGGGAAAGACCACCCAAACCGTGGGCAACAATGATACCAATATCCTCATGGCTTCTATTGTCGGCCTTAATTGCACTTTGGAAAAAATAAAAGTGAGTCTTGGAAAGTTAGAAAAGGATGTGTCTTCGGTGAAAGGGGATGTAACATCGTTGAAAGGAGACCTATCTACTGTGAGTGAGAGGTTGGAACAAGTGAAAAGCCAAAAGATCCATCCCTCTACACCTCCACACTATCATGTGTCCTCGAGTGGACATGATCAAAACACATCCCTAACTATCTCCCCCGAAATATTACACCAAATGATCAATCCACCGAGACAACCACCAAATACTCTCCAAAGCCGAGAGTTTGATAGACCAACCCACCCTCCACTTCACCAAGTCCAACAAGAAGGATCTGGAACCCAAATACCAACACCAAACCCGAGCCCTCCACTTAACCAAAGGCCTCACATTCCAATCCAAACTCCACTAAACCAAAGGCCTTACTTTCCACCAAATCCAAATCCACTTAATCCAGATCAACCCAACTGTGTACAGGGATATGGTGGGGAGGAACAATATGGGGTTATGAAGCTTATGGTGATGTTTACTTGAAAGAAGAAGAGGTGAGGTGTAGGCATGGAGATTTAGGCCGAGAGGTGAGGGGTGTCCACCAAACCCGAGAGCTAAGCATCAATACCATCGAAGTTAGTCATCTGATCTTCAAGGGTGAGAGTGATCTCGAGGCACATCTTTCTTGGGAGTCATCTTGTGACAAGATATTCCAAGTAAATGATCTAACCGAATATAAGAAGAGTTTTTATGCTATCGCTCACTTTGAGGGGTATGCAAACACTTGGTGGGAGTATGTGAAGAGGTTTGGTGATATATTGGTTGCAGGGCAGCCATCTCCGTGGTTTATGTAGAGGTACCTTATGCGTCAAATGTACTTACCCAATGGATACAAATATAAGCTTCTTGCCAAGTTGTACAACTTGAGGCAAGGAAACAAAAGTGCATGGCATACTATGACGAGCTTCAACAATTAATATTAAAGCTTGATCATCGAGGGGAACATATGGGCCATTACATTATACGATTTATGGTCGGGATGAATAGAGACATAGTGTAATGCCCCAAATCTAATACTCAAAATGCTACACGGTGCTCATGACCCCGGAGGACCACAAGCTAAACCATAACTGATATCTAAACCTGTATACTACATAAAATACTTTATAATACAGAAATATGAACTGAAAGGCCATAAGGTTCAAGACTGAGACATAGTATCTGATAAAATAGAACATCTGAGTGGGGTATAAAATACCCAAAACAAAACTGAAATAGATTATCTGAACATACTACTGTCTGGAAAGCCTCTAAAATGTGACTATCTAAATAAGGAGTTGATGGGACATATCCCCAACTAACTACAACAAATAAACTAATTACTGAGATAATAAAATGATGATCATATCCTTGAAAGATGAGGACTCACTGCTAACTCTGATAGCTGAGACTAGAATCTATTGATGCTCTAGAGTTCGTGTCTCTGAACTATGGTATAAGACACCATAGCGCAAATGCGTCGGTACTTTGAATGTATTGGTATGCATGTGAGGTAGGCTGAATGCATGGGGTTCATATGCATGAACAATAACAATAGCAGACTAACTATCATGAGCGTAAGAGTACATGCATGAGACATAATAACTGACACTGAAATCGTGATAACATGATTACTGAATCTAAATAATGATAACATGACATACTGATAACTGATATAATTGATAACATGAGTGACTGTATCTGACAGTCCAAAAATCTGAAGAACTATTTGAGTTTTATTACTGAGACTGATTGACTGTGTCTGACAGTCCTGATTCTATAACATGAAACTGTGAAAAGTAGTATCTAACCGACATGCCCCTAATATGCTATTATGGCTGAGTTGGGGTCCAATCTGTAACCCTAATTGGAAAGGGTGTCAATACCGCACCACTGGTAAGGACAAGTTGTGGGTGACCCTCATTTGATAGTGTCCCCAAAAGAGAACGGTGGGGCCCTTATCCGACAGTGCTTATCCACCTCATCAACCTTCATCGGACAGTGTTGATGTCTTAACCTATGCTGGCTACATAGTTCTGGAACGCAAAGATGACTTCTAAGAATTACACCCTCATCTGATAATGTGTTCCCATCCTTGGGTTTACTCGGTGCTAATTCCTACTCCCATCTGAATAGACTCTGAACATAATTTACTGAACTGAACATGGGCTGGGTTACTAAATTCCGTTGACTGACAGATTACTACTAATATCTAACAACTGACTAAGTTCATGAGATCATGGAGATTTCCTGAGTCATAAGACCATCTGAAGTCTAAGGATTCATAGCTTGACTGATAGTATCGTGAAAATATGACATGGCTCTAGGCACACAGCTAATGTTTTGGGTATGAGTAACCCCAGGACTCGATGGAAGGAAACTGACCAAGCATAACTTACTTGAACATATAACTAATATCATAATCCATAATACATTTATAGAAGCATTTCATCAAAACTTGTGATAGGCGTAACTTGTACATACATGGGGATTTTATAGTATCATGCTAGTTAGGCACTTTTCCTTCATCTAGGCATTTAATCAAACATATTGTAGGCATGGTACATGTAAACATCATTGTACAATAATTAAACATCATGGTTCAATTCTAATTTCATCATTCAAGGATTTAGTCATAGGTTTGCATGAATCTATATCTATAATAATTTAACCCACATAGAATTTATCACCCAACATGGAGTAGAATTCAATTCCTCATTATCCACATGAATAAGAGCAGCCGAATCATGAAATTAATAAGAAAATCTATAAACTTGAATTCAGAAAAGGGATTCTTAGGCTTCATGGACGAACGGAGTCCCTGAATGAACACTATGCATACCTTGGTTCATAAAGCCCTAGGTTGTTCTTGAGAGGTTTTTGACAGAAGAGAGTGTATTTTGGGTAAAAAAAATGGTTGAATCACGTATTAAAGGGATTAAATAAGGGTGGAAAATTGAACCTTTTAACCCTGGACATGTCTTGTCATTGTAGTAAAAATTTCCAGAATTGGACCCCTGGCGCGACGCGGCGCTATTGTACCATGTCACTGAAATTTGACAATTGGAAAACTGAGGGATGGCGTGACGTGGAGCCATCACTTTGTCCCTTCTTTTGTGACCTGGAACTTTGTTGCGACGCGGAGGAAATTGTGCTGAGACATTGGAAAAGGACAATTGCCATTTTAGCTTGTGGTGCGGCGCGCTACTAACCAATATGGCGTTGTTTTACGACAGGAACTTGAAATGGTCATAACTTCTTACCTGGTTATCGTATTTAGGAAAATTTTATATAGATGGAAAGCTTATTGAATTTCCCACATGAAAAAAAGTGAAAATCTTAAAAATACCATGTGTACAAAAGTGTATTAATCTTTGAAAGAAAGTTTCTAACATTTTTTTGATGATTTCAAGCTAGGAAAAGGTACGGGGTATTACAATATCCCCCCTTGAGAACATTCATCATCGAATGAAACTGAGAGTGAGGGGAAGAAAATAAACTTACATACTGAACATAAATAACTAAAACATGATCTTATGACTAACATGACTGATAACTGAATACATCATACTGGGCATGCATACCTGATGCATGTGTAACTGATTCATGAATGCATAATTGAGTGTTCTGAGGAACTAAGTTTCTCACAATGAGAATGCATGTCTGATGCATAATTATATAACTAAACTGATACATAAATGCATGATTTAATATGTAATAGTACTTGATACCAAGTTTGTAATGAACACTGAATATGAAACTGAGTAAGCTTAAGGAGGATTGTTACCTTGAGCTTGATCTGAGTTGGCGAATAAGAGCTGAGGATACTTGGTACACATGTTTGCTTCTGCTTCCCAAGTATCTCCCTCGACAGACTAATTTCACCAAAGAACTTTAACTAGAGGGACTTCTTTGTTCCTCAGTCTACAAGTCTGATAGTCTAGGATTTCAACTAGAATCTCCTCATAAGAGAGACTGTTCTCAAAATCAATGCTCTGAATAGGGACTACAACTATTGGGTCACCTATGCACTTCTTGAGCAAAGAGACATGGAAGACTGGATGAACCGAGGCTAGATCCGAAGGCAATTCAAGCTCATAAGATACCTTGCCGAATCGACTAAGAATCTTGAAGAGACCGGACTGAGTTTCCCTTTCTTGCCGAACCGTTCACTTCCTTCATGGGAAAGATCTTTAGATAGACATAGTCACTAATCTTGAACTCGAGATCTGTTCTATGAACATCTGCATAAAACTTCTGTCAGCTCTGAGCAGCCCGGAGTCATTCTCTAATCAACTGGACTTTTTCTAAGGCATCGAATACTAAGTCGGGCCGTATTATTGAGGCCTCACTAACTTCGAACCAACCGATTGTAGATCTAAATCTCCTACCATAGAGAGCTTCAAATGAAGCCATTCAAATATTAGGATGATAGTTGTTGTTGTATGAAAACTCAATCAAAGGAAAGTGGTCATCCCAAATACCCTTGAAATCAATTACACACGCCCATAGCATATCTTCTAAAGTCTGAATGGTCCTTTCTGCTTGACCGTCTGTCTAAGGATGAAAGGCTGTAGTGAGATAAACTTGGGTATCAAGACTCTTTTAGAATGCTTTCCAAAAGTGAAAGGTAAACTGGGTACCTCTGTCTGATATAATAGATAGAGGAATGCCATGTAATCTGACCAACTCCCTAATGTAGAATCTGGTGTAATCCTCGGCTGAATAAGAGGTATGAACTAGAAGCAAATGGGCTGATTTGGTCATCCTGTCTACAATGACCCAAACTGAATCATCCTGATGATGAGTTCTAGGTAAACCCATCACGAAGTCAATGTTCACTTCTTCCCACTTCTAAGTAGGAATAATAAACTCCTGCATAGGACTATTAGGCTTTTGATGCTCTATCTTAAACTGCTGACATGTAGAGCACTTAGCCACAAACTCTACAACATCTCTCTTCATTCCACTCTATTAATAGACTTCCCCCAAGTCGCAGTACATCTTTGTGGCCCCTGGATGAATAGAGTAGCGTGTACCATGCGCTTATGTAAGAATTTGCTGCCTTAAGTCATCTACACCTAGAACACAGAGACGACCCTAACAACACAAAAAACCATCTCCCCCTTGGAAGAAAACCTCTACTTTCTGATCCTTGACTGACTCTTTCAACTTGACAAGGCTGGGATCTCTATCTTGCTTTTCTTTCACCTTAGAAACTAGAGATGATTCTGAACTACTTTGAACCCATATATCACCCTCATCTGTATCGACTAAGCGAACGCCTAGTTTGGTAAGCTGATGGACTTCCTGAGCTAACTTTTTTTTACTGTCATCCACATGAGCAACACTACCCATAGACAGTCTACTGAGAGCATCGACCACTACGTTGGCCCTGCTCGGATGATAAAGGAAACTTATGTCATAATCTTTCAAGAGCTCTAACCACCTTCTCTGATGAAGATTGAGATCTTTCTGAGAAAAGACATACTGAAGACTTTTATGATCTGTGAAGATATCTACATAAACTTCCTAGAGATAATTTCTTTAAATCTTCAAGGCAAAGACTACGATGGCTAACTCAAGATCATGAGTAGGATAATTCCTCTCATGGGGCTTAAGCTGCCTGGAGGCGTAGGATTATGACCTTACCATGCTGTATAAGGACACAAACCAAACCCACTCTGGATGCATCACAATACATTATGAAACCATCTGGAAAATTTGGGAGAGCTAAGACAGGAGCTGAGGTGAGTCGACTCTTTAACTCCTAAAAACTCTTCTTGCAAGGATCTGAACACTGAAACTTGACTTTCTTCTAAGTCAATCTAGACATAGGGGATGTAATAGAAAAAAATTCCTCAACAAACCATCTATAATAGCCAGCCAAACCCAAGAAACTCCTGATATCTGATGGAGAGATAGGGCGAGGCCAGTTTCTTACTACTTTGGTCTTTTGAAGATCTACTCTAATCCATCACCAGAAATGATGTGACCAAGTAATGCTACTGACCTTAGCCAAAATTTGCACTTACTGAATTTGGCGAGTAGCTGATGATCTCTGAGAGTTTGAAGTAATGTTCTAAGATGGTTTGCATGATCTCGCTCACTGCGGGAATAGACTAGAATATCATCTATAAAGACTATGACGAACATGTCCAAGTACTGTTTGAACACGCGGTTCATCAAGTCCATGAAAGCTGCTGGGGCATTGATAAAACCAAATGACATAACTAGGAATTCGAAGTAACCATTTCGAGTACAAAAAACTATTTTCGAAATGTCACATTCTATAACTCTAAGCTGATGATAGCCGGATCTGAGATCTATCTTACAAAAATAACTGGCACCCTAAAGTTGGTCAAATAAGTCATCAATTCTGGGAAGAGGATACTTGTTCTTAATCGTGACCTTATTAAGTTGACGGTAGTCTATGCACATTCTAAGAGAATCGTCTTTCTTGCGCATGAATAATATTGGTGTGCCTCACGAGGAAACATTGGGTCTGATGAATCCCTTATCTAAAAGATCCTTCAACTATTCTTTCAATTCTCTGAGTTCTGCTGGTGCCATTCTGTATGGTGGAATAGAGATAGGCTGAGTATCTGGAAGAAGATCAATGCCAAAATTTATTTCCCTTTTAGGAGAAATTCCTGGAACATCTTCGGGAAAGACATCTAAATATTCATTCACAAATGGAATAGATTCAAGACTAGGAGTTTCGAAACTAGAATCCTTAACATGAACAAGATGATAGACGCATCCCTTAGATATCATTTTCCTTGCCCGAAGGTAGGAAACACGCTGACCCCTGAAAGCAGATACACTACCCTTCCACTCAATGATGGGTTCATTTGGGAACTGAAATTGGACTATCCTATTTTTGCAGTCGACTGTGGTATAACAGGAATAAATCCAATCCATGCCGAGAATGACATCAAAATTATTCATCTCTAATTCGACTAGATCAGCTGAAGTGACTTTCTGAAATATCATAACCGGGCAGTTCCTGTATACCCACCGAACTATGATTGTTTTACCCACTGGGGTAGAGACTGAAAAGGGCTCTGTTAAAATTTTAGGACTGACTTCAAAATCAACTGCTATATAGGGAGTAATAAAAGACAAGGAAAGCATAAACATGCACATAAAAGATCTGTAACGTACCAGTAACCACATCAGAAAAATTTTCTTGATCTTGTCGGGACTGGAGAGCATAGATTCTATTTGGGCGTTGCCCACTAGTAGCACTAGAGGTGGCACCCTACTGATTTGGGCAACCAAACTGAACTGAGGAGTGGAGATCACTCTGATAACCTGATTGAGGGTAGTCTCTAACTCTGTGGCCTAGCTTTCCACAATTGAAACAGACATCGCTGCCAGCTCTGAACACACCCTTGTCGTTCTTACCATAAGTCTGATAAAGAGATTAGTTTGGGCACTGCTAACACTGCCCTGAGACTTAGAGCCTGGTGCTCTATCTTTGTTACCCTCTCTGAACTTAGGAACTAGAGCACTGGCTTACGAAGGAGCTGGAACTGATGACTTAGGATGAATCTGAGAGCGATTGCCTCCCTCTGACTTAGGCTGACTAAAATTAAAGCTACCTATCCTAGCTCTCTTATTCTGCTTTTCCCTCTGCTTAATCTTCTACTCCTCTATCTGCTGAGCATGAGTCATGAGTCTGGCTAAAGTCATGTCACTATTCAACATGGTGGATCTGCACTCATTAACCATGCTATCATTCACTCCTGAAATGAACTTACTCATCTTGGCCCTGCTATCTGCAACCACATAATGGGCATATCTAGCTAATTGAGTAAACTTAAAAGTATACTCTTTCACTATCATATTGCCCTGCCTGGGGTTGATGAATTCTAACACCTTAGGTTCTCTAAGCTCTAGGGGAAAGAATCTATCAAGGAAAGCAGAAGCAAACTCCTCCCACTCAACAGGCTTTGCATCATCTGGCCTTTCTGACTTCCACTATTTAAACCAAGTGTGAGCAATATCCTACAACTGATATGCAGCTAGCTCAGCATTCTCACTAGAAGTAACCCCCATTATGTCTGTAACCTTCTACACCTGATCTAGGAATTCCTGAGGGTCCTCATCTGACTTAGACACAAGAAAAGATAGAGGATTCATTTGGGTGAAATCCCGAATCCAGGCTGCAGCTGAATTGGCCACTAGATTGGCCATAACGACAGCTGGTTATTCATTCTGAGCAGTAACTGAGTTAGCAAGAGTAGTGAATGCAGCTCAGAACTCTGCATGAGAAACATGTTCGCCTAAAGGTTCTTCGAGCTAGGGGCTGGCTAATTCCCGTTTCTTCTTTGAGGAGGCATGTTCTGTAGAAGAAAGGAAGAAACAGATTAGACTAAGAAATTGACTTGATATTATGCTCACTGGCACGACATGAATATTGAAAGAGGGAACACTGTTCCTAAAACATCTTATAGCTTTCTGTACATAACTATGGCACGAAAGACACTCAAACTCTACTGGATACGGCTTTCAGACTTCCTAGGACTCTATTGAACCTTAGGCTCTAATACCAAGTTTGTAACGCCCCAAATCTGATACCTGGAATGCTACATAGTGCTCATGACCCCGAAGGACCACAAGCTAACCCATGACTGATATCTGTACCTGTATACTGCATAAAATACTTTATAATGCAAAAACATGAACTGAAAGGCCATAAGGTTCAAAACTAATACATAGTATCTGATAAAATAGAACATCTGGGTGGGATATGAAATACCCAAAACAAAACTAAAATAGATTATCTGAACATACTGTAGTCTGGAAAGCCTCTAAAATGTGAATGTCTGAATAAGGAGTTAATGGGACATGTCCCCAACTAACTTCAACTACTAAACTAATTACTGAGATAATAAAATAATGATCATGTCCTCAAAAGAAGAGGACTCACTGCTAACTCTGACAGTTGAGACTGGAATCTACTGATGCTAAAGAGCTCGTGTCTCTGAACCTATGGTATAAGACACCATAGCGCAAATGCGTTACTTCTTTGAATGTACTGGTATGCATGTGAGGTAGGCTGAATGCATGGGGTTCATATGCATGAACAATAATAATAGCAGACTGACTATCATGAGCATGATAATACATGCACGAGACATAATAACATGATTACTGAATCTGAATACTGAAAACATGATATACTGATAACTGATATAACTGATAACTTGAGTGAAAGTATTTGAAAGTCCTGAATCTAATGGAACTAGCTGAGTCTCGTACTGTATCTGAGTTGACTGTATCTGACAGTCCTAAAATTTGAAGAACTATTTGAGTTCTTTTACTAAGACTGATTGACTATGTCTGACATTCCTGATTAAATAACATGAAACTGTGGAAAGTAGTTATCTAACCGGCATGCCCCTAATATGCCATTATGGCTGAGTTGGGGTTCAATCTGTAAACCCAATTGGGAAACTGAGGGATGGCGCGACGCGGAGCCATTGCGTTGCCCCTTATTTTGTGACCTAGAAATTTGGCGCGACGCAGAGGAAATCACGCTGAGACACTAGAAAAGGACAATTGCCATTTTAGCTTATGGTGCGGCGTGCCACTGACCAATATAGTGTTGTTTTACGATGGAAACTTGAAATAGTCATAATTTCTTATCTGTTTATCGGATTTAGGCAAATTTTATATCGATGGAAAGCTTATTAACTTTTCCATATGACAAAAAGTGAAAATCTTAAAAATACCATGTGTACAAAAGTGGATTCATCTTTCAAAGAAAGCTTCTAATATTTTATAGATGATTTCAAGCTAGAAAAAGGTACAGAGTATTACACATAGCTTCTCTCATACCCCTTCACAAGTTTGACACCATCGATGGCATCATCTAAGTGGCATTTGAAATTGAAAGAGAACTCATGGCTTCCAAGTCTAAGAGTCATTAACAACCTTCCTCGAATTGGCACCAACACAAAGAGCACTCATTCAATGCAAGCCAAACCAAGAATAAGGTTTCCCAAAGGTATACTCCAGGAAATAAAGGTAAGCCAAATCCTACTTCTCATCCTAAGGGATTTCAATGTTTCAAATGTTAAGGATGGGGGCACAAGGCTATTGAATGCCCGAACTAGGTAAATCTAATCCTTAGGGAGGGAAAATTGTATTACCTTGGTGAGGAGATAGGACTTGAATCGGATCAGGATGATTAAAAAGGTCAATATGGAGAGCAAGAAGCCAAGGTGGAAATTGATAAAGGCGGGGAAGATATGTGGTTATATGATGGTGAGGTTGGAGTGCCTATGTATATGGAAAAGAAAGTTATTATTAATGAGGGTTTTGAAGAAGAAGTCAAGAGTGAGGAGGGTGAAAAAGAAAAGAAGCGAGAGCCATGGTTGTGGGATTTGCCACAAAGGACCTTTGTTATTCACTAACCGTGATACTAGCACCTTGCCTAGTATTAAATATTCTTATGTATAGGTTGTAGAACATGTAGGTCCAAGGAGCATGATAGATGATCTCATGGAACCCATGGTTGGACTTGTGTTAGTGATTTCTTTTCATCATCTTCTAATCTAAGGCAATATACTCTTCCCTCATTGTTAGTTCCAACTAAATACATGATTTATATAATGTTTTCATGGCATGATTATTGTATAGTCTTGGTGTTTTCAAATATTTGTTGGGGTTTTGGTATTAAGTGTTTGGTTATGGTTTTCCCATAGTTTTAATTATGTGGTTTGGATAATTGGTTGCATAGTAATTTGGATTTGGTTTTGGTAACACTATGCCCCCACATATTTGATAAAATGCCTATGAGAATGCTTTTACTATATTGTTGGATTTTTAATGGAACTATTGCATGATATGGTTTGGTAATGGAACCCGTAATGGTATAAATGGTTTAAATGGTTTTGGAATGGATAATGGTAAGGTTTGGTAGTCATGATCATGGTTAATTAAACTTCCTTGTGGGGTACAAGGGATTCCCTCACTTGAGGGGTACACAGGATTCCCCCAAGTTAACTTGATAATATAGACTATGGGTACATAAGAATACCTCTACATAAAAAGGTTGGCTAAGGACATTACTTGTAGGTTATAGTCGGTATGACGATACCATTACTTATAGCCTTAGTTAATAATAATGGCCTAATGGTTCGGTTGGATGGAAATGGTTTTAATTAGGTAATAATGGTGGGGTGTGATAGCTAACCGTAAAGGTGCAAGTCCTATGGATGGGCACTAGAAACTCAAGTTTGGCAACATGAAAAGAGGTCATGGCGACCCTATATGATACTATGAGGTGCATGGGAATCCTTTAAGTACACTTATATATGTATCATGGAGAGCGAAGGGTACTTGCGAATACCCTACTTTTATGGTATCTATAGTTCATGCGGATACACGCATCGGGGCCCAATCAAGGGGTTACATTGGACCAATATAGCCCATGGGTGGTTAAGGACGGTTAAGATTCACATACCCAGGTTAATGGTTTTAAATCCATGCTAAACCCGGTTCCCTTTTCCAGCATGGTTATACATATGTATATATATATATATGTATTTATGGTTTGTATGCATATGGTTAGTTTACTTGGTTTTACTGGATGGCATTATTTTATCCTTATCCTAAGTTTCTTGCTAGTGTTCACCCGTTAACTCGTCTTCGGGAGGCTGTATCCTCACGTGATGTAGGAACCGACCATTCTACTCCTCCTGCTTAGCTATCGGACATTCGGGATCAGCTATTGGATTGAAATGGTGAGCTTCCAGCTTTTGGAAGGCTCCATTTCATGGATGTTTTCATATACTTTGATTTACTTATAGATATTGGTTTCGGCTATGGTTGGGGGCATGTCCCTACTGAATATTATTTTTCTTTTGGTTATAGGCTTGTGTGACTACTACGGGTTGGAATGGGCGGGATCGGTATTGGGGTCAACCTTAGTATTGGCATGGTATTGGGGTTGACACCCTTGAACAGTATTGTTGGTTGTTCCATCCTTTTATATTATGTTATGGATAGGAACTTTGTTATCGATTGGTTTGGTTTTGATTTATGATTTGGTATGGTTCGGTTGGGTTTGAGAGGTTGGGCTCGATTGGGTTGGTCTCAGTTATAGACCTATCCCAGAGTTTAGAATTGAATAAACACGCTATCTTGTTATATGCTCAAAATTCAGCTGACTCGGAGCAGGCAGTTGGAGGTTGGGTTGGGTAACGAGGGTGGTCTTTGGTCTTGGTTGGACTTGGGGCGCCATTAAGACCAAGCCCCGGGTCGGGTCGGGTCGGGTCACCTAACCTCAAGCCTCAAACCCTTACCCTCAGATCCCCACTCAAAATAACCCAACCTAACCCTGACCCAAGACCCAATCCCGACTCTAAGACATGACCTTGACCCTGACCCTAAGAGCCAACTCAAGACTCGACCTTGATTTCAAGACCTGGCATCTTAAGGATTACATATTATTTGGATTTGGATTTGGATTTACTACACTTAAGTCAGTGGTCTTTTGGAAATAACTTTTTTACCTTTTGTTGTAATGATAAAATTTGTGTACACTTAATCCTCCCTAGATCTTACTGGGTTGTTGTTAATGGTTTGGAAGAGTTCAAATCAATTAACTATATCTAGTACAAACGTATAAAAGAAATGTTTAAAAGATTTTGATTTAATGAAAAAGTATGAGCCACAGAAGGATGTTGGTATGACTCTCTCCTATTTAAAATAATTGATGTTTCACAAAATTAAGAAGAAAATTTTTTATCCTTATTGACATATTTCTAATTTAATGTACAGTTTAGTGGTAATCATGATTCATGTCAAAACTCCTCTTAATTTTTAGAAGTGAATTTCTTAATTTATGTGCTCATGTCTAAATTATCAATTATTTTTGACATGAAGAGATAATTTTTTTAAGGATAAATTACACAATGATCCAAACTTAAGGGGTACTATTACATAAAATTTCATACCTTTAAATTTTCCCACATTCTTAATTTTCCTTTTGATACATATGGCAGACGCATTTAGGAGTGTTCATGGTTTGGTTTTTAACCAAATCGAACCACGATCCAAATCAAACCGATTAAAAAAATCGATATTTGGTTAGATTTGGTTTGGTTTGGTTTTGAATTTTAAAAAACCGATACTAATTTGGTTTGGTTTGGTTTGATTTTACTCTAAAATAACCGATAAAATAACCAAATTGAACCGATATATATATATATATATATATATATATATTATTTATGTATTATTCATAAATATAATATAAATATTTGTTACACTTTATATTTTAATCATGATTTAACTTTAGTCGTAACACATTAAGTCATTTCCTCATCTAGTTAATAGTACCTTACGAGATTCTAAGTGAATTTCGCACTTTAAATGACAAATGATACTAATTGTGAAAATAATATCTTGTTGTATATTGAAATTTATAGCTGAGATCATTTGACTATAGACAATCATTAATTTTAACTTTTTTTTAACCTTGTTGAATAAGAAGTTTATGTGTTCACCTTTTGGGGGGTTTATCATATCATTTTGTTAAATGTAGTTTTAAAATATATTTTTAGAAGTGTTCATATGGTGTTGTTCATAACTTTGCCGAAGTATAATACTCAATTGACATCTTAGTTTCACAGTTGAGATACAACACTCGGTTAACATCTCATATGTTAGATTGAATTTTTTTTTTTTTAATTTTCAACTTTTATCATTAGTTAAAGTTATAAATCGAAAAAACCGAACCAAACCGAACTAAATCGACAAGAACCAAACCGACGGTTATTTTTTTATTTGGTCTGATTTGATTTTAGAAATTTAAAAACCGATTAAGTTGGTTTGGTTATGATTTTGACCAATAACCGATTCATGAACACCCCTAGACACCTCCAACCGCACAACCCTCCTCATATCATGCCCCAAATTGCGGAATCTAATTAATCAAAAATTTTCACTCCTATTAATTGGTAACTTCTTTCAACTGATATGTTTCCTTCATGTTTCTTTCAACTAGGGGTGTCAAGTGGGTCGGCCCGACCCGGCCCTATTACCTAACCCAGCCCGGTTTGACCCTGCCCAATAAGCCCTAGGGCTTTAAGGTTCCGGGTCCTGGGCCGATTATTGTGTTAAAATGGGCCCGGCTAACCCGGCCCAGCTCAAGCCCGGTCCAAGCCCGCCGGTTAACCGGCCCGGCCCGGCCCGAAAAAATTAAAAAAAAAAAAAGATAGTTTGGATTTTTGGGTCGACAGCAGCTTGGAGACAACCGACACTCATTGGGAAGCAATGCAATGAATGTTCTAGTTTGCCTCAGAGATTGGATTAGAGCGGAAAGAAGAAACCAAGGAATGGAACCGGAACCGAGCAACGAGCTGAAACTTGAAAAAATTATGACTTCACGGAAGAACTCAGCAGAATCAAGTCCAATGCATGATTTTGCCCCCGTTGACTTCGACTATCCTATGCAAGTTCCCATTAATATTAACATGAATGAGTTGGAAAAAATGATGCATAATTTATAGATTTTTCATTCATGTAAATTATAAATTTTGGATCATTTTGCAATCAATAAAATTTCCCAAATTCATTCACTCCTTAGTCCTTGTTTTTTATTTTTTTTCATTTAACGATTTAAAATTTTAAATTGAATTTCTAGTTTTCTACTTTAAATTAAAAACTTACTTCTAATATATTATTAATTTACTACCAAATATTATTAATTTATTATATTAAGTAGCATATGTTTTGTATATTTGTGCATATATCTTCTTTAGAAGTGTATATTTAACGTATACATGTGTATATGTTTTATAAATTAGTATATAAGTATATCTATATATATTGTAATGTATATATAATGTAGTATATTTTATAAGTAGTAGTATATATACATTGAATGGTGCGTATACATAGAATAGAGTGTATATATGTGAATACATCTTCTATAGACGTGTATATTTAACTCATACATGTGTATATGTTTTATAAATTAGTACATAACTATACAAATATATATTGTAATGTATATATATTATAGTATATTTGATTTAAAGTATTACATATAGATAGAATAGAGTGTATATATGTGAATGGATCTTCTATAGACGTGTATATTTAACGTATACATGTGTATATATTTTATAAATTAGTATATAACTATACAAATATATATTGTAATGTATATATATTGTAGTATATCTCATTTAAAGTATTACATATACATAGAATAGAGTGTATATATGTGAATAGATCTTCTATAGACATGTATATTTAACGTATACATGTGTATATGTTTCATAAATTAGTATATAACTATACAAATATATATTGTAATGTATATATATTATAGTATATTTGATTTAAAGTATTACATATACATAGAATAGAGTGTATATATGTGAATAGATCTTCTATAGACGTGTATATTTAACGTATACATGCATATATTTTTATAAATTAGTATATATATTGTAGTATATACTTTTTTTAAAGTAGTACATATATATTGAATGGTGCGTATATATGTTTATATATCTTCTATAGACGTATATCTTTAAAGTATACAAGTGTATATGTTTTATAAATTAGTATGTAACTATATATATATACATATTGTTGTATATATATATATATATGTATATATTGTAGTATATATTTTATTTAAAGTAGTACATATATATTGAATGGTGCATATATATGTGTATATATCTTCTAAAGTAGTATATATTTAACGTATACATGTGTATATGTTTTATAAATTAGTATATATATATATATATATATATATATATTGTAGTGTATATATATATATTATACTATTATAGCATATGTTTTATTTAAAGTAGTACGTATAGTCATATATAATTATATATTGAATGGTACGTATATATGTGTAATTGTTTATTTATTTTTTAAAAAATATATATTGTATATATTGGAGTGTATATAGTGTATATTGGAGTGTATATAGTGTATATTGGATTTTTTATTTATTTTTTAAACGGGTTTGATCGGTTTTTAACCGGGTTTGACCGGATTTTGGTGGGTTTGACTGGGTTGGGTTAAGTGGGTCGGGTTAGGGTGAATTTTAATTTTTTTACTGTTTGGTCCGGCCCGGCCCGGCCCGGTTAACATCAAACTCGGCCTTTAACCAGCCCTCAACCCGGTTAAAATGGAAGGGCCGATTCCGGATTGGCCCGGCCCGGCCCGCTTGACACCTCTACTTTCAACATATAATAACTGCTACATCCAACAAGTCAAACTCAATTCTATTTTAAATTTTTAATAGAGGTGAGTTACAGTCTGTTTGGATGGTGATTTCCCGTATGATATGGTATGATTACCATGGGAACATATTTGTTTTGATTATTTGTTAAAAAGAATAGTATGGTGTGGTATTTTTCCATGGTTTGATAATCATGGAATCCATCAGTTTTCTGAACCATCAATTTGATGATATATCATGATTTTTCTTTTTTTTTTTCAACTATGTACTTATATAATTTTGTTTAATCCTATTCACCTTTTCACTATTTATTATTCTTTCACTGATAAAACTGGAACACTCTTCTTTACCCTTTGGTTGTTGTTGTTGATATCCAGCTGCACCGCTTCTACAACATTAAACTGAATAGCCAAGACTTGCCCGGTTCACGTTAAACCCTATATTAATAAACCCAAAAGTTCAGAGAATTTCGAGAGGAGAAAACAATGGCGATTTCAATTAGACGAGCACTAGCATCTTACGGAAGCTTGTATGGTGCATTACGAGCTTCCAATTTCACTGCAAATCGTTTGATAGGATCCACTTGTAGTCCATTTCGGTGCGAAACTGTGCCATGTGCTCCGCAGTAGTCCATTTCAGAAAATGGGTTTTATTAAAAAAAGACCAGCAGACTTCTAGTTTGTGATTTGATGAATTTTAGAAGCATTTTAGTAAATTTACCTGTTACCATACAGTACTATACCATCAAATCAGACAAAAAAAATTATTATTAAACCACAGTGAATGATACAGTTCATTCAAACATAATATTGCACCATACTCTACTATATCATACCATACTGTACCATACATTATGAAACCATGACAAATCACCATCCAGACAATAATTGTTGAAGTTGATTTTAAGTTACAAATTTCCTCTTAGTATCAAAGCACAATTTCTTGTTACTATTTTGTTGTTCTTTAATGGTTACTAAAGATTGCAAATGGCAATTATAGACGAAGAATGGAGATCCAGGACCCCCTGCCCCCCATCAGGTATAAAATCATCAATTTTTTATGTTGATACATATGTTTGAAACATTTCTTGTAAGTAATACATATATTCGATGCATATGAAGTATATGTGTATAGTTGATAGTGTACAGCTGTTCATGATAAATATAGATATATGGGTATCGTTGTTAGCGATACATATGTTTGATATATATGAAGTATGCGCTTATAGTTGATAGTGTGCATTTGTCAGTGATACATATAGATAGGGTTGTTCATGGTTTGGTTAACAACCAAATCGAATCGCGAACCAAACCAAATCGATTAACAAAATCGATATTTGATTAGGTTTGGTTTGGTTTGGTTTTAAATTTTTAAAATCAATACTTATGTGGTTTGATTTTAGTTTTATTCTAAAATAACCGACAAAATAACCAAAGTTAAATTCATGATTAAAATTTAAAACATAAGAAATATTTATATTTTATTTATGAATAATATATAAATAATTTATATATGCAT
>NC_061112.1:93448808-93468104 GCF_002878395.1 Capsicum annuum | reverse complement strand
GATAATCACTAGTTTTGAACTTTCTTTTTGGTCCCTATTGAGTAAAATATTTATGTGTTTATCTTTTGGGGATTTATCATATCATTCTCTTATATGTAGTTTCTAAATACTTTTGTAGAAGTGTTTATAGGTGTTGTTCATGGCTTTGTCTAAGTATAACAATAAATTGGCATCTTAGTTTCAAGGTTGAAGAACAACACTCGATTGACATCTCATATGTTAGATTGGATTTTTTTAAGAAAAATTTCAACTTTTATCATTAACTAATGTTATAAACCGAAAAATCGAACCGAACCGAACTAAACCGGTAAGAACCAAACCGATGGTTATTTTTTATATTGGTTTGATTTGGTTTTAGAAATTTAAAAACCGATTAAGTTGGTTTGGTTATGATTTTGATCAAAAATCGACCCAAACCGACCCATGAACACCCTGCATATAGATGTGTGTGTATAGTTGTTAGTGATACATATAGATATGTGGGTATAGTTGGTAGTGATAAATTTATTTGATACATTTGAATGTTTTTGGAGTACATAATTATGCCAATTACATTAGTATATAACTTATTAATACAAGAATACATACGTTTGTGCATTTGTTGTTACAGGATATATTTAATTCAGTCAAGTTCTATGGGTGTTATTTAGGACACACATTTTTGTGATACTTTTAAATCAAGTCATGTTTGCGTGCTGAAACAAGAGATACATAATTGTGATACTTTTAATTTAGTCCAGTATTATTTGTTGATTTAGGATATATGTATTTGTGACACATATGCAAGTTTTGTCCCAAATTGAGGTGATGTGGAGAGAAAACAATGGCGCAGGCAATAGCTGTGAAGATGAAGTGGCTGCGGCGTGCATCAGGGTTGGATTGAGATAGTTGGAGCATGCGAGAGATGAGATGAAGGGCGTTGGAGGTAAACTACATAAATGATTTATAATGGGTGGTGGTGTTTTTTGTCTCTCATAAGAATGGTTTTATGAAATTATTCTTCCTTTTTGTTATATATTACAATTACCTATTTGCCCCTCAATATCTTAAATATTTCTAAATAATTTTATACTTATTTATTTTTCAACTTTTTTTTTTAATTATTTTACTTTAATTTTTATCTTTTCTTCTCTCTCTCTTAATTTTTCTCAATCCTTATTTGTTTTTACCTTTTCTCCTCTCAACTTCTATTTTTTATAAAAAAATTCTTTTTTATTTAATCTTTTTTTCTTTTTAGTTTTTCTCAATCCTGACTTCTTTTCCTTTCCTCTCAACTTCTATTTATTTTTAAATTTTTCTCCTTTTTATTTTTCTTTAATTTTTATTTTTTTCTCTTATTTTTCTTTTTAATTTTTCTCAATCTTTATTTTTGTTTTGGTTTTTTTATTTTTTTCATCCTTTATTTTTTTTTATTTTCTTCCCTCAGCTTTTATATTTTCTTTATTTTTCTTTTTTATTTTCTTTGATTTTTTTTTAAGATGTTTTTCTTCATTTTCTTTTTTTTTTGCAATTTTTATTATATTTTTCTTTTCTTCTATTTCTTCCAATCAAATTACGTTTCATGAGTAAGAATTGACACTACCACATTGTAGAGGCAAGACTTATGACTTTCAAATAAAAAGTTACATGGGCAAGAGTTAACACCATCACATTGTGTTTTAATTTCTGAGATGTTCTATAACTCTTACCTTAGAGACACTGAAGGACTTTCAAACAGCAAATCATGCCCCACGAGCAAGAGTTGACTCTACCACATTATGTTTTCATTTATGAGATGTTATACAACTCTTTCTTTAGAGGTAAGATTTAGCTGAAGGACTTTCAAACAATAAATTATATCCCACAGGAAAGAGTTGACACTACTATATTATATCTTCATTTATGAGATGTTCTATAACTCTTGCCTTAGAGGCAAGACTTAACTCAAAGACTTTCAAACAATAAATTATGTCCCACGAACAAAAGTTGATACTACTACATTATGTCTTCATTCATGAAATGTTCTACAACTCTTGCCTTAGAGGCAAGACTTAGATCAAGGACTTTCAAACAACAAATTATGTCCACGGATAAGAGTTGACACTACCACGTTATATCTTCATTTATGAGATGTTCTACAACTCTTTCCTTAGAAGCACGACTTATCTCAAGAATTTTCAAACAAGTTATGTGCATTAGACAAGATACAACACTAACAAATTATGTTTTTTGCTTATGAAATGCTCTATAACTCTTGTCTTAGAGGTATTCCCAGCCCAAGGACCATCAAACCATAAATTATGCCTCATGGGCAAGAGTTACACACCATCACATTATGTATTGATTTATGAGATACTTTATAACTATTTCCTTTGATGCAAGACTTAAACCAAGAACTTTCAAGCAATGAGTTGTGCCCTATGGGCAAGAGTTGACATTACCACATTGTATTTTGATTTATGAGATATTTTATAACTCTTACCTTAGAGGAAAGACTTAACCCAAGGACTTTCAAACAACAAGTTACACTCTATGGATAAGAGTTGACACTATCACATTATGTTTTGATTTATGAGATATCTATAACTCTTGCCTTAGAGGCAAGATTTAGCCTAAGAACTTTTAAACAACAAGTTGCGCTCCATGTGCAAGATTTAACACCATCACATTGTGTCTTGATTTATGAGATGTTTTTATATATCAAGAATTTGCAAACAACAAGTTATGCCCCATGGATAAGTGTTGATACTACCATATTATGTTTTGATATTCTATAACTCTTGCCTTAAAGGCACGAATTAGTCCAAGAACTTTCAAACAACAAGTTACGCCCCATGAACAAGAGTTGACACTACCACATCGTGTCTTGATTTATGAGATATCTATAAATCTTGCCTTAAAGGCAAGACTTAGCCAATAAGTTACGTCCCATGGACAAGAGTTAACACTATCATATTATGTCTTGATTTATGTGATGCTCTATTAGTCTTGCTTCTAAGACAAGACTTAGCTCAAGAACCTCCCAAAAGAACAAGTTACGTCCAATGGACAAGTGTTGACACTACCACATTATTTCTTGATTTATAAGATGTTCTATAACTCGTCTTAGAAGCAAGACTTAATTCATGGATTTTCAAACAACAAGTTATGCTTCTCAAGCAAGACTTGACACTACCACACTATGTTTTGATATATGTGTCGTTTTATAATTTTTGCCTTAGAGGCAAGACTTATTCCAAAGGGCTTCCTAACAACAAGTCATGCCCTTAAATTTGCTTTGATGTCAACAAAAAAAAAAAATTCCTTGTGGATTATCCAACGTTTTATTTATTAGCAAAATATAATAGAAAAATTAACAAAAATATAACAAAAAAATAGAGAAATAAAAAAAAATATTGAGAAAAAAAATGACAAGAAAAAAATAAAGGTTAAGAAAAAAAGTAAAGATTAAATAACAAAAAATAATTGATAAAAACAACCATAAGAAGAAAAAAATAAAAATAAATTTAAGAAAAAAACAAAAAAAAAAAAAGAGAAATGAAGAAATAAATAATGTTTTAGGAAAAAAAAAGGGAAAAGAAGTAAAAGAAAAATAAAAGTTGAGATAAATGAATTAAAAAGAAAAAAAAGGGAAAAGTCAAGGTTAAAAAAAAACTTTAAAAAATTAAAATAGAAGTTGAGAGACAAATGAAAATAAAAAGTTTAAAAATATTTGAGGTGTAGAGGTTTAAAAACTTTTCTCATGGAGATCAAAAATTGAAAGTTATCTACTATTGAGCATCCCATGTAATTTCCTGGGCATTGTGGGGTTGATTGGAGCGGGAATATGCTGAGATGAGAGAAGTCCATAAAGGTGTCTTTGAGAGGCAATTAGTCGGACACTTCGTGGGCAATGGTAAGAGAATTGGAGGAAACATAGTCAACGAGTTGAGTAGCGAAAAGCGGAGAACTGTACCTTGAAATTTGGTTGAATATTTTCTTCAGTATTGGATATCTCAGAGATTCATTTCAAAACACATATGACGTAATTATGTCCCATAAATAAAAAAATCTGCTACTTTCTTTTTTATCTAATCGTATATTTTAATATGTGTCAGAATCAATATGTATCACTCGTTAAAAAAGTGTTGTTGACTCCTTAACTTATGAAATGGGATGTATAAGTTACCCGAGGTTTAACCCATGACCCATTATACAATTATTTGTACAAGAAATCTGGGATTCATCATTGCCACCGATCTAATGATTTATTCCAATTTGGCCTACAACTTTTTGACTTAGTAATTACTACGTAATCCTATTTTTCTCTTACAGCTTGCTCTTCATTTAGTACAGATTTAAGCAATTTGCAGCTAACGATTCTAGCAACTCTATTGCATTACTCTTTCGTTTTAATATTTGAATTGTGAGAAAAGGACAACTAAAGAAAATATATACTCCAGTGATATACAGAAAATAATAAAACCCCGAGCCATTTAGTTTATTCAAATAATAAAATAATAGAGTAGGAGATTTGCTTGATGTTTTATGATTGTACCAAACTTGTTCTTTCTTACATGTCATAGTCCAAGGACAAACTCTATCGAATACAACAAATTACTAGTAATTCTTTTTAACAACTAAAGAGAACACACATTTTAATTCTTATATTCAATTGACTGAATTCTTACAATGATATAAGATAGCTTATTTTATTTTATTTTTTTAAAAAAGAGATATAATAACTTTCCAAAAAATTATGTTTTTTACTTTGACTATATGCATCCTCTAAAAAAAATCAACAATAATTTCATTATTGTCAATATCATTCAAACTTCAATCTATTGAGTGTGATTGTACAAGTCGGAATAAGCGCTAATGGTACTTTATCCATTCCATATTACTTCTATTTTTATGTTTTTTTATACCTTTTAAGAAAATATGTAATAGCATTAGCCATAACATAGGTCTAATCTAACTTTTACCTTTCCTAAAAAGAAATTCACTTAATTAATAGTACTGCACTAATAAAAACAAGAAGAATAGACCATGAAAAAAACAATAAAGTTATTTTTATCTTTTTGAAATTGTAAGTACTTTGAAATAAATTCAATTTGCTAAAGGGAAATACTATAGAAGAAATGAAAAAATAGGCCAACATATATTCAGCCCCTTAAATTTGCCCAAAATTTTCATTTAGACAAACTTTACCTTGTTCCAATTGAACACAAAACTATACACAAATTTGTTCCAATTAGACAAAACCAGCTTTTTGTTTGCCAAATAAAGAGATGTATCACATCACCTCATTTTTCACAATCTGTCCAGCAAATCAAATACTGCCCAAACTTTAAAAACAAGCTCACAGTCTGCCTCAAGCAGTGCACAAACCTTAAAAATATGCCCATAATCTGCCTCAAACAGTACACGTCTTAAAAACAAGTATAAATAACATAAATACCAACCCTTTTGGAAGTAATTACACTCTCCCACTTTTTTAATTACTTTACTCTCTTTCCCTATTAATATACATAACATAGCTGACATATACATAGCATTATGTGTATATGTTGAAATTTTTGTAATATGTTTAGAGAGTTAAATTTTTTTGTAATATTGAAAACATAAGTTGTGTAGTTGTGTAATTTTTAGTAAAAACAAACAACTAAATTACAAGTCCACAAACAAAAGGCATAGATGTTTGCACCAAAAACATTAACCATCCGCATAATGAAGATTCAAAATCACATAAATCATCCTTTATAACCTGCTCAAAATGCATCCCAAAAAAACAAATGAAAAGCAGTCAATAACATAGATGTCTAATGCTGCAAATTACATTGCCAAAAAGTCGGTTGTGTCTAATTGGAACAAACTTGTGTATAGTTTTATGTTCAATTGGAAAATGGTAAAGTTTAAGCGTCTAAATGGAAATTTTGGGCAAATTTAAGGGCTAAATGTGTTGGACAAAAAAATTAGGACAAATATCCAGATTTTATATGATTATTCATCCCATGATAAATAATACTCCACTATCACAAAAGTGACCTGTGGGCCACTAAAAAGTACAAACAACTGAATAGTTGTAGTTTGGACGGAGATCCAAATTCAAAATTATACAATCCATCAACGAACAGCTGTAACCCACCGAGAAGGTAGAGTGTACACAAATCTTACCTCTATCTCTCAAGAGCAGAAAGATTATTTCCGATATATCCTCGAATCAAGAAAATACGTCCAAAGCGGTCCCAAAAAAATAAGTAATGAAAGTACAAACAACAAACAATAACTAAAATAGCAAATAGTAATAGAACGAAAACTACAAGAAGACAACAATCAAGGTATAAAAAACAATATATTACAAAAGAAATCCAAGAACAAAATATTACAGACGTAATACTACGACTAGTATGAATAGCTTATTTTGCCCGTACTAATGCTACGACAATCCATCAAGATAGGAAATATATAAACAAAAACAGAAGGTTGAAACTTTCTACCACGGTCACACGAAGACACCAAATACTTCATTGATACTACTTTTCCCCTTCTTTTTCTTTCCGTTCTTAGCTTTCAGCAGTGAAGCAAGTTAATTTTTTATCTCTTAAGCATTCAGCACAAGCCTTTTCCTATATATAACCAGAAATAACATTAAGGGTGCGACTTACACTTTCTACCCTAGTGAAACATGAGTCACGGGTCACCCACGGCAAAAATTTGTTAGTAAGAAAATGGCCAACACTTAGCTTGAGAGAACCCAAGCTGTCAAGAAAAAAAGGGGGGAAAACTACGCAGGAACGAAAAATTAACGTCAATCACAACTCTGATAAAGTTGATATCAGTACACAGCAAAAACTGTTCCGCTGCTTGCACACTGGCAAACAAAGAAACTAAGCTAAAATTTACCACCAAAATTTATCCAGCCACACAAACTATGCTGTGGTAGAACTCTGACTAGGGCCACCTCTACGTCCCCCTCTCCCCCTAACTTGATAGCCTTCGCCACCTCGTCCACCTTGAGCCCTACCACGCCCTGAAAAATCACGTCCTCCAAATTCATTTCTCCCGTAGCTCCGACCTCCACCAAAGTTTCCGCGGCCCCTGAAATTGTCATTTCGGAACCCTCCTCTTCCAGGAGTGAAACGGCCTCTCGCACTACCAACTGCAACATCAAATTGAAAAACAAGGCTTATAATATTACATGAAAAAGTCATGGTCCAATCAACTCTTACAGTTTGAAGGTATGAATAGATTGCAGGATTTGATGTCTATTTTTTAATGTGAACTCAGCATCCAAAACTTTTAAATATAATACAATCTTTAACTTGCCTCTAGTTGTAGTTCTCTTCATCTCAACAACAGCTTGACGACCCCCAATGGTAATGGGTGAAGCCTGAAAAAAAGAAAAAGAATTACCACGTAAACAACAGATCCAAGAATTTTTTAAATCATACACCTGTTTCACGTACTAGATAAATAACAGAGAAGAGACATCTAATACCCTGAGTATAAAGATAACTAAAAAGGATGGAAGAGAGAAAAGTTAATTTTCACCCACATTATGCACGGAAACTGCACATTCCAGATCCTACTTCAGACAAAACTTCTTTTAACCTTAAATGAAGTTCATGGACTCAGAACCAGGATTAATTAATGCATGCCAACCCCAATGGTACCAAACGCATCAGTTAGCAATTAAATAATTCGTCATCAAATACATCACTATCTAACTTGAATTTTAACTGGTTTTGATTTTTTCTTCAATAAGTAAATACTTTTGTATAATTGTTACTACTATATAAGATGATATTTCAATTATTGTAAGTAGGGAACACGCATAAGCAACCGATAAAAGGCTAAGTTTTCAACATCTTCTCAAAGTCCAGAGAACACAAGCAAGAGAAACTAACACCACAGGATTATAATGCAAGGTCATTTATGACTCAGCAAACTGACATCAGAGCACTTCTTATGGTTGACGAGTTACAAATAGAACTGTACTGGAATACTAGACTTGGCAGAGCACTAACTGAACTAATTGTGGCTCTACCACAGGTGATAGCAGAACTTCACACTGAATCTAGGTCTGCACATGCTTTAGCCTTGAATAAATACCATTTCCTTAGATTGTAGTGACTTTATTGATATGGTGTAGCATAAACATTATGCTCCATCTATAAATGTAGATTTTGATCACTCCTAGAGGGTGCAGTCTGGTTTCACCTTTAGAAACATTCTGAAGGTAATATGTGCACCCCTAAGCAACAGAAAATTAGGAAAACTGGAAAAACCATCCGATTTTTGTGTTTCTGTAGCAGTACCACAATTCTCAATCACTCATCAAAACACACTTTTCTTTAGGAATAGACAAAATGTATGCGTACACACACATCACTTGCTTTAAATACTTATCACGTTATGGATGCAGGAGAATCAACTCAACTCTTGTGAGCTTTTGAGGAGCGTGAGGAATTATTGAAATTATATGGAGTCTCGAAAGATGGGAACTAGTCAAAGAAGTGAAAAGAGCAAGTCGAAAGCTAGAGCAATTAAGGGCTTTGAATGTCTGATGGAGCTGGTGTTGTAGGTGTCTTCTACGTAAAAGGGCAGGAGAGTCCCCTAATCACTTACCTTGGCATGGTGAATTTACCTGTCAGATTTGGACTATGTTCTTAAACATTGTTGGTGTACAATGGGTCGTGCCATATGATGTGAAGAATTTACTTCTTAGCTGGTATGGCAGAAAGTTGATGGCAGATTTAAGAACACCTGCAAAGCTGTCCCCTGTATGCATATCATGTCGAGTTGATTTGAAAGAAATATGAGATACTTTAATGGGGAAAGCCGCATATTTTATTTATAATCTATAGATGTCTATAGAATTTATATTGTTGCTGCAAGGAACAGATGGTTGGCGAATGAGCCGAAGATAATTTTGTAAGGGATGTAATTTCTCTTCTTTTGTACTTCTGCAGTACCTCCTTGGCACTAACTTTAATAGAATATAACTATCACAACAAGAATATTATAAGTCTATCTTCCCATCTTATTTTCTTCCCTTTGCATTCATTAACAATTTTGTACTTAAAAAGAATAATTCTAAGCCAGCATTATCTCAATGTCGCACCCACGAGTAGAAGATGTTGTGGTCTGTAACTTAGTTCGCTAGCACAAGCCTTGTCAGACGGTCTGAGGGTGATAGGTTCTTTACTCCTTTAAGGGGCCGTTTGGTTTGCAGGACTAGAATCAATAATCCCGGGATAAAATAATAATCCCGGGATAAAAATGTAACTCACTTGTTTGGTTGTAAATATTTGGGATAACTTATCCCGGGACTAATTAATGGTGGGATAACAATCCCAAGACTATTTTTCTTTGGTATAAAATTATACAAGGACAAAAGTACCCTCATTTTCATTTCTCTCTCTCTCTCTCTCTCACACACACACACACACACACACATACACACATATATATATTATATATTCATAAATAATAAATTATGTTTACTTAACGTATAATATATTCATAAATAAATTATATATATATAATAATAATTAACATAAACTGGTAAACTGTATAATAATTATGTTTTGAACGTATAATATATATTATGAACAGTATAATATATTATGAACATAAATATATATTATGAATAACGTATAATATATTCATAAATATATATAAATTAGATATTCATAAATTATGTTTAATTAACGTATAATATATTCATTAGTTATAAATATAATATATAACGTAATTACGTAATATATAACGTATAATATTATGAATATATTATGAATATATATACGTTAATTATGTTTAATTATATATATATATTATGTTAATATATTTAATTATATTATATTATGTTAATTATGTTTAATTATATATAATTTAATTATATATAACATAATATATAATGTAATATATTCTCACACACACATAAATTATGTTTAATTAACCTATAATATATTCATAAATAAATAAATTTTGAACAGTTTACCGTTCAAAATGGTTGTAAAATATATAAATTATGTTTATTTATATATTTTAATTTCTCGAAAAAATAATAAAAAAATTTTAAGAATGAATATTTAAAGCTTAAAAATAAATATATATATATAAAAAAAGTTAAATAAGATGGAGGGTATTTTGATAATCAATCAATTTATTCCTAGAAATTATACCATGCATATTACTTTGAATACAACAAACCAAACACTCAATAAAAAATAATCCCAGTATAACTTATCCCATCATAACTTATCCCAACATAACCAATCCCGGTATAACTTGTTTTCAAGCCAAACGACCCCTAAGTGAACAGTTGTTATTTCGACAAATAACCATTATATGGGGACCAGCACCCGTGTCAAAATCTGGCATGTCATTGACCATGTACATTCACTCTTTATGGCGAGGCAACATATCACATACTACCACGTCAAGTAAGTTCACACATTCTAAATTCTAGAAAAGGATAGCCTGTGCAATGATATTTCAGGGAGTACAAACCTGTATGGCATTGTGCATGGAGCTCACATCTTCAAATTCAACAAAGCCAAAGCAGAATCCTTGTTGCTGCAGAAGAGGGGACAAGTGGACACATATTAACGATCTGTAGGAGTCAGTGAATCAAGATGAATATAATGTGTGCTGAACCAACCCTATTACTTCTAACTTGTACACCTCCTTGCTTAATAGGCCCATATCTCTTAAATTCAGCTTCAAGTTGGGTTACAGTAACATCTAGAGGCAAATTGCGGACATAGATGGAGTGTCCCTCAGCTGCAAGAATTAAAATTAAAGCAAATTAGACGACAATGTACTCTTAATAAGACAGTACACAATGAGAAAATAGAAGCAAAATAAGCAGACAAATATGACAAAGCAAGTAGATCAAATTATCCAACATCTGGATCAAACTCAAAACACATCTACTTAATGTGCTCCTTCATTAGCTAAAAAATTAAAACTGAACATCCTTGTTCCATTTGTTGTTAAATATAGATGTGTCCATCACAAGATTTTTCCTAGATTGAAGTAATGAGTATATTTCAGGCAAGTTTCAAGAAATAAACCTTCGGCTTCAGTATCATTAGTTTCAGCAACATTAATTCCACTAGGGGCAGTAGCGTTTGATGCTTCAGATGCTGCAGTTTGTGCTACTGCAGCAACTGGCTGCTTTACCGCCTTCGGAGGAGCCATTCTGGAAGTATTAGTGGGTACATAGATTTTCGTTGGCCCTTTCTTTGTTTGTGAACTGACAATCGATGCATATGACTTCTTTGGAGCATCCTCTTGCGCAACAGAGTTAGCTGATTCGGTATTTACAGGGTTCTGGTCCTCATTGAAATGGGATTCAGCTTCCACAACAATCTCTCTTTCATCAACAACTTGTCTCCCATCTTCCAAAGAGTCATTTGCTTTTTCCTCAACATGTTGAGCTTCTTCGGCATATGAGCCAGCTTGGTTGAAATTTGAAGGATCAACCACATGATTAGGTTCTGGATTCAAAATGAAAATAGTCCAGGATTTTAAGAGAATACAAGAACAAGTACAATTATTGAATTAGAAAAGACATCGAACCTGGATCAGGGATCAGAACCTCTGACTGCAGATCCTCACTTCCATTTATCGTTTCTGAGACGGTATCAGTCTCAGTTTCTTCTATGTATCTAAAAACATCATTCAAGACAAAATAACCAGTTTCCTGTGGGGCAAGGAAAAATGTCTGGGTGAACTTCCTTCTCACGTTATCCTTTCTGGTTAAGCATCCAGTTACTAAAACAATCACCCCATCCTTAAAGGATTCCTGTGCATCAGCAGTCTTTATTTCGGCCTTGCAGTTCTTGTAGTCCAATGAGCATATAAAATCATTGATACCCTGTTCAAACATCAAGAAATATAGCAAGATAGTATTGAATTATCACCTTATTATGCAATTTTTGCTAATGTTTCTTCAATTATTATCTCTAAACAGGATTTTTTAAAAAGGTGTAACAAAGAACAACAACAACAACAACATAACCAGTAAAATCTCACAAGTGAGGTCTAGGGAGGGTAAATTGTACGCAAACCTTACTACTACCTCAGGGAGATAAAGAAGCTGTTTCCGAAAGACCCTGGGCTCAAGTGTAGCAAATCTAGATACAAAGAAGAGGAACATAGTGCAGATAATATGACAACACGGGACAGTACAGACACAAGTTGTGCTTCCAAATGAATAGTTGGAAGTATGTTTCCTTTTCAATATTTTTCTGTTGGAGCTTTATGACTTTGAAAGTTGGTTTTACAACCTGGTGGTCTTATTGGCGCATACCACGGTGGGGTCTTGACAATTTAAAATACTCTTGTTTCTTTTCTGATTGTTTATGTTTCCTTGTTTGTTACCAAAAGCATATTGCATGGTTTCCGAGAATATATCTCCAACATCAACCACTTTCACAATCATGACTTCTGCAAACATCTTAAAAGTTGGTTTTAGTTGGTAAAGGATGCTGTTGTTTTAGGAGGAAAATGGAATCTATCATAAGAATCCAGGATGAAGACAGACCCACTGTGTGAAACATGTCAGACACAGAGTGTCATATGCAATGTTAACAGAATCTTTGATAGGTAAAGGAGGTAGACAAAACCGCTAAACACCTTTTTTTTTCTTTTGCACGAGAAAGGAACTACTTTTGGGGGCTGACGGTACTCCTTGGGATGGTTTAACGCAACAAACAGATCACATGCAATAAATAATGGACATTAACTGTGGTTTGAATTGTCTCCCGGCTCAATGGAAAGATACCCTATTCTACACTTCATCAAGACGAAAAGCATGTCTTTTTTATTCCTCCAAAAACATTCATTTTTTCTTCTGCAGATCAGCAAAACAACGAAAATAATACAAGAAGATAGCTTGGGACAAGAGACAAGCATGAGTTAGTAGATGAGAAACTTGGTCGTCAATAACTTCTGGGGTTTTTGGCTTTAGGATCAATGACAGATATATCATTACTTAGTTGATATTTTCTCTTGCACAACACCTTTCCAGCACATTACATATCATAAAAGTAAACAAACCAATACTACTTATACTCACGTCCATTGTTGTCACAGATGACATCACACCATTAGAATCTGGGCGACTTAAGACACTCGAATTCTGGTAGAATCGGTATACTTCATCTGGGGAGCGATGCTGAATTTGATAATACTGCTCAACAAAAGCATTTCCAACGACTTGTGCAGAGGCTGTGGTTTGCATGGCCATTCTGTAGAAATTTAACAAGATGGTTATCACTACAAAACATCATTGTTTGGTCATTATTTGTGCAAGAAAAAGACATCAGTTGCAAATATCAGTATAGTTCAAACAGAAATTACCTGATACATGCTATGTCATGGAGCAAGGAAAAAAAAAAAAGATGGTCAGAATCTGAACATATGGGCAAAGGGTTGGGAAATCAAACATGAAAGATCCCTGGGATAACTATCAGTTGTATGACTATGAAGCTAGATGCTAGGATACCACAAACAGGGTATAAAAAATTAATCTTTGCACAACCTACATATTGAGGGTTTTCATTTGGTAGTTTCTAATCGTTGGCAAAAGCCAAGTACCTGCAAAAGAAAAGGTTAAGTCCTAATATACACTTGTTAATCCTCACTAATAAAAATATAGGATGTCTTTGGTATGAAGCAAAATGTTTTCAAGGAAAATAAGTGGATTTCTTACTTGTGTTTTTGTTTTCGATACATAGGCAAAAAATATTATGATAAAAGCATTTGTATATAATCTAAACAAATACCATGGGAGATAGGGGTGGGGTAGGGCAGTGGAGTGGTGGGGATGAGGGCTACGGGAGTGGGAATGAAGTTGAGGTGAGATGCAGGGTGAGGGGGATACAATCAATGTGGAATGCCACTTGTGAAACTTGGTTTCCCATAAGAAGTCATTTTCCTCAATTTTAAGGAGCTAGTTTTCCTAGAGAAATTGATTTTAAAAAATTTGACTAACCAAAAACAACAAAACATACCTAGTGTATTCCCACAAAGTGTGCTCTGGGGAGGGTAAAGTGTACCCAGTCCATACTAGTACCTCGGATGAAATAGAGAGATTGTTTCTGATAGACCCCCGACTCAAGACACAAAACCGTAAAAAGACATAAAACAGTAAAAAGTTTGACTAACGGAACAAGGAAAATAGGAAAACATTTTCTGCCTCCAGAACGAACACACCCATAATATACATACATATTAAGCCCTAAATAACAAATACTGAGACAACACCAGCCACAGGCAGAACCATATATTGACGGAAAGCTACCTGTGACCGGGGAGCTCGGGAACCAGCTATAGGGTGGGGTTCCAGAAGTACAGACCAAACCTATTTCAATTGCAACCGACTCCTCATATTAAGTAGTTGATACAACCTAACCCCTCAATTCTTCTAAAAGAAAAACCTTTTTCACTATTTCAATTATACATGGATTAAAATCACTAAATGACAAAGATAATCCCTATACTATAATTCAGAATCATCTGGCTTAAGACAAGTTAAACAAGGATTATAGTGAAGAGATCAATAATGCAAGCATTAGTAATTCAGTAATTATAACACTAGGATTGTTTTTTTTATTTATTTATTATATTGTATTAAACTTGAATGTGCAATGTATTTTTGATTTAAAATAAATTGTATACGGATTTAGGTAGGTCTTCATAGATAGTTTTGTCATTTTAACACTTTATTGATCTATACTTAGTCATGGTATAGCTTATACGACATTGGTTTATACACACACACACACAAAAAAAAAAAAACACAGATGCTGACACGGGTGCATCCTTCATTAGTGATTACAAGTCGACCAAAATAACTAAAGAGCAGTTCTGGGAGATGAACAAGACTAATGGGTAAAGCCCCAGCAGCAGGAAAAAGAACCCTGATAAGCTCACAACATTATTTTTGGGGAGGGAGCAGGTTTGGGTTTCATTTCACGAATGCAACAACTCTAACGACTAGCAGAACTAAAATTTGAACAAGTGGAGTAATATTTACAAGTGAGATTCATAAAGCACAACCCACAGATCTGTTCTTAATTTTCATCATACAAAGCCCTTCACCCAAACCAGAAACCAAACAGTTCAAAAAATAGAAATTACTTAAAAAGAATCATTCAACAAATCCACATTTCCAAAATAGAAACTTTAGGAACATCGATCATAATTAAAATGACTGCTGGTCACCAGGAACATGGTGGTGCAAATGGATGTTAAAAATATCCCCAAAAATAAAAAATTGCTTGTAGGAAACATTGAAGTTAATGGAATAAAGAAAAGCAGAACCGTTACACTAATTAAGCAGATCATTAACTGTTGGTAACCAGAAAGAGAAGAATCAGATGGGAAGAGAAAGTACCGGAAATGGAAGAAGTACAAGATGACGGCTGAGAGAGCGAAGAGATTCAGTAATCAGTACCTAGTGAGAGAGTGAAAGGATTTGTTTAGCACTTAGGTTTTGGAGAGAAAGAATGAATATATAGAGGGAAAGCTACCTGTGACCGGGGAGTTCGGGAACCGGCTATAGGGCTGGGTTCCAGGTTACGGACCACCTCTATTTCAATTGCAACCAACTCCCTCATATTTAGTAGTTGATCCAACTTAACCCCTCAACTCTCTTTTCTAAAAACTTTTTCACTCTTTCAATTATACATGGATTAAAATCACCAAAGTGACAAAGATAATCCCTATATTACAATTCAGAATCATTTGGCTTAAGACAAGTTAAGCAGGAATCATAACGTAGAGATCAATAATGCAAGCATTAGTAATTCAGTAATTATAATACTAGGATTGTTTTTTTTTCGAACGTTTAGTTTATGTGTTAAAACTTGAATATACAATGAATTTTTACTTTATGTCAATTGTATAAGGATTTAAGTAGGTCCCCAAAGATAGTTTTGCCATTTACAATACTCTATTGACGTATTAGTCATGGTATTGTTACTCAGACTCTTCACTTTCGGTGTCGCACCCATGTCGACACGACATGGGTGTGGGTGTGGGATCCGTACCCGATCTGGTCAACTGATTTGGGGTACTCTGACCAAAATCGATAGGTAAAGTAAAGACAAATTTAATGATTTTAGTAATAAAAACAAAAGTGAAGGTAAAATTGAAGAAAATAGAATAACTTGTACATAGAAATTTCTATGTTACTGCTTTTACCTTTATCTCCTTTGAGGATTCTCCTCTTGATCAATATTTTCTCCTCAAATTTTCCACATAATATCTTATAATTTAGGTTTCATAACTCTATTTTAGATATTTGAATTAGTTTTAGCCGAATCCCTGCACCCGTACCCAAACTTGGATCCATATCCCCGAATCTTAAAATTGAGATCATGAAGGATCCAACCTCTAGATCCACACTCATAGCGGACACCTGCACCCGAGTCTAAGCAACTTACTATTGCCTATACCACATTGGTCTTGATATAAAAACAAACAACATACCCAGCGTAGTCCCACAAAGTGGAGTCTGTGGAGGGTAGAAGGCACGTGGACCTTACCTCTACCTCTACCCCAGAGTGAGTTGAATAGGCAAATACTGACACAAGAACATTCTCCATTAGCCATTACAAGTCAACCAAAGGAGATGAACAAGACTAATAGGTAAAGGCCCAACGATAGGAAGAAGTAGAATCCTAATAAGTTGACAACATTTTTTTGGAGGGAGCACGTTTGGGTTTCTATTACTATATATTGTTTCGTGTAGTTCGATTATAGTATTATTTTGTGGTAGTACTATTTTGATACCATTTGTTGTTTTCATTACTATCTATTGTCTCTTGTACAGTATTATTTTGTGGTAGTACTATTTTGATACCATTTGTTGTTTTCATTACTATCTATTGTCTCTTGTACTTCCATTACGTCCTTTTCTAGACTATTCTTGTCTTGAGCTAAGGGTCTGTCGAAAACAGTCTCTTTGCTTTTGAGGTAGGGGTAAGATCTGCGTACACTCTACCCTTCTCAGCATGTTGTTGTTGAGCATGTATGGGTTGGTAAGGGATGGTTTAAAAGAGCTAGAGGTAGATCAAAGAAGTATTATGAAGAGGTGATTAGACAAGACATGACACAAGTTCAACTTACCGAGCAAAATGACCTTAAATAGGACATTATGGAGGGCACTTATTATATTAAAAAGATAGTAGGTAGTTGAGTGTTATTTCGCTTATTCTTCCATATCACATATTCGGGTTTAATTTCACAAATGCAACAACTCTAATAACTAGCAGAACTAAAATCCACAAACAAATGCAGTAATATTTACAAGTAAGATTCAAAAACGACAACCCACAGATCTATACAAAGTCCTTCCAAACCAGAAACCAAAGAGTTCAAAAAAACATAATAATAATAACTAAAAAAAAATCATTCAATCAATCGACATTTCAATAATACAATGACTGCTGATCACGAATAATAGGTAGTGCAAATGAATATTTAAGGTAATATCGAAGTTAAAGGAACATAGAAAAGCAGAACAGTAACACTAATTAAGCAGATCATTAAGTGTTGCGAGTAATTGAATAGTAAGAGAAAGTACCTGAAGTGGAATTCGTAGATTGAGTGATGAGTAGGGAGAGAGTGAAAGGATTTGTTTGGTACTTTGTTAAGGAGAGAAGCAATGAATATATTTGAGGGAAAGCTACGTGTGACGGAGGAGTTCGGGGACGGCGAGGGCTTTGGTTCCACCAAGTACAGAGCACCCCTATTTCAATTGCAACCAACTCCTTCATATTTTGTAGTTGATGCAATTTAACCCAATCACTCTTTCAATTAGTAGATAGGATCCAATATTGAAATCTTTAAGTTTGTAATTGTTCAATTATTGTTTTTGAAAAATAAACTAATTGCTGCTTTATTTTCTTCATTTCAAAATTGTTGTCAAATTGCGCCTTTTTTTAGTTAATAATTTGAGTAATTTTTAAAGTCAATGCATACTAGATTAATTTAATACTTTAAAATTAAAATTAGATATTCGAATGCTATCCAAAATGTACTACAAATTGTAATAATATCCAAAATGTACTACAAATTGTAATTTTCTTACATCAGTATGATGAAAAAATATGTCTTAAATATTGTTCAGTTCATTAGACAAATATTTTGAAATGGTAGAGATAATATTTTCAGTTAAACACTACATACATTAATAATGGGATCAGATTTTATAATTAATTATCTATTCATTTTTAAATCGCCACAATTAACACAAACTTTTAGTTCTCGAAATATGTATGAGCTAGTAATTAAAAATTCAAAACTTAAATATATGAAAAATGTTAATTCAGATAAAGAATCTATATCTATATATACTAAATAGCAAGAAAGTCTTGCCAAGATCTTGCCAAGTGGCAATACAGGATTATTAAATGTGTTGGTTTTTAGGACAAATTAGTTAATTTAGTTACTAATTAGTTATTAGTTATTTTATTTAATTTAAAATTGTAAAATAATAAAATATTAATATTTTTTATGAAAATATTTTATTTTAAATCTACTAAAATCACTCCATCAAACAATAGGTATGCAGTAAATTTACTTAAATTTGAATTTTTTTTTAAGAAAAATATCTAATTCAAATAGCTTTCTAAAATTCAAACATTAATCTAGTCTTTAATTTTAAAAAATATCTAATTAAATATATTGTTAGCAATTAAAATATTATAATTAACTTAAATAGTTTGGACATTTTTTTAAAAAGACAGAGGTTAAAAAATGGAACAAGCTAAACGTGCTCCAAAATAATAGAAGCAAGCAAACCCACAATTTTCAGTTAAATTGTTAAGATTTTATTTATCTATATATATATTTATTATTTATTTTTTATATTTTTAAACCCGTATAGTTATTTAAATTTTTAAATATTAGAGTTGTTTGTTAATTAATTTTAATTGTAAACTGACATATTATTGAAATGGAATATAAATTTAAAGAAAAAAATTAAAGTTATTTGAAACACTAAGAGCCCGTTTGGGATTGCTGTTACAAAGCTGCTTATGATAAAAAAGGACATGTATTAATAGACTTTTACTACTAAAATTAATTTATAAAGAATTTATTTTAAATATATATTATAATATTTTTAATTTAAATTTTATTTTTAATTAATTAAATATCATCATCAATGATATTTTCATATTTATTTAAAGAAAATGAGTGAAAATAAAATAATAATATAAAAATTCTAAAATAAAATAAAAAATTCTGATGTAAATATGAAGTATTAAATTTTAAAATCAAACTTATAAGATATGTTAATTAATTAATAAG
>NC_061112.1:93420557-93445808 GCF_002878395.1 Capsicum annuum | reverse complement strand
GTTATCTTAGTTAAAACAAAATAGATAATTTTGTAGATATTAAGGAAAAAAGATTATATTTAAATTAAAAATTAGAAGAACATATATTGCTAACTGTTAAAAGTAGAGTAGAACAGAATTTTCACTAAGTAGTTTAAAATATAAAGAAGTAAATATTATAAAAGTCGAAGGTACGTAGATCAACAACTACTATATATACATACAATGGCGAAGCCAAGAATTTAACAAAGAGTGTGCAAATTTTCTTCCCAATTATGTTAAGGGTGTGCAAAATTAAATATTTACTCATAATAGCTAACATTTAACCTTTGTAGACCACGTAATTACTTGACAAAGGATGTTCATCCGACCACCCTTCGTTTAAGGTGGCTCCGCCCATGTACACATAGATATAAATTTAACCATATATGAATAGTAAAGTTATTCACCGAAGAAAGTTCGCATATACTCCTCGGCCTACCTGGCTCCACTTTTGCTTAAGCATACTAATAAAAAATGTTATTTACAATATCATAGTAGAATATATAAATATATATAACCAATAAAATAAAGTAAATAAATAAAAGTAAAAAACATTATAATATTCAAACATTTAAGATAACAATATAAAAATATTTGAGATAATATAATTTTAAGAGATAGAAAATTAACTGTGCAACAAAGTTGTTGAGATTTTTAAGGTGCTTTAACTTAATTTGGGTGAATGGGATATGGAAGAGTTTCCTTATACATAGCAAATTCTTTATTTTACAAATCTAATTCTTAATTAACCAGCTATTGAATTTATATTTATGTGCTAAGACTATTTATATTTATCTGCTAAGACTAAGTAAATGACATCATATTATTGTTCATTTATGCTTCTTTTTTTTTTGTTTGAAAAATTAGATTATTGTTAAATATTTTTTAACTCAATATTTGTTTTCTTTTATTTCATACACTTTTTACTCTCGAAAATGATATTATAAAAAGAAACTGAATGATAGTTGAAATATTATTATACCAACAAGATTAAATGTGTTAAAATTAATTATTAAATAATTATCACGATAAATTTTTTGTATTGACCGCGCATCGCATGGGGACGGATACTGATATTATATTTATAGCATGAAAGTCCTTAGAAATGTTTGATTGAATTTGTTGTCCTTCGTTAATGACTCTAAATAGATAAAGTTGTTATTTATTATTTTCCTCAAATAATTGCTATTTAATTATTATCCTAATATTTACAAGGTTGAAATTAATTAAATTTATAACTTTTAAATCTTTTTTAACTCCTATTATTTAGTACTTTAAATATGACTAAAATTTTATATCTTAAATTTTTCCTTATTTGAACTATATTAAAAGTCCGGACGTTTAATACTTTAAAATCAATTACTAAATTTTTTTAACTTATTGTAATTCTTATTTAGTAAACTAAATAATTTATCCATCACAATTTTTCAACTTACGGTACGAGAAAACGAATTAAAATCTATGACATGTGTAATAATTTTTAATATAGTTATTCTTAATTTAAACGTTTCTTTCTCGTTCAAAATAGTACATGTTGTAACAATATCAGTTTCAAAATATTTCCATTTTGGACATGCATGATTAAAGTTAAGTAGTATGTTTGAATAGATTCTTCTTAGGGTTCTCCGCACCATATTTGAATAGATTCTTCTTTAGGCACTCCATGTCGTATAACACATTAGTTTTTTGTTTCTTTCGAAAGAACGTGAAATTCATGAAGTTTTCAACTCTTATCAGGAAAAATACATATGCTTTTATTAAATGGCATAGTAGAAGAAACATAAAAACGAAACAGTCGAGGCATATTTTGAACAAAAAGTGGAATGCCAAGGTTTTTTTTGAGCAAATAAATGTAACGGCGGAAATATTCTTTGGCCAAAAAATGTGACGGAGGTAAGGCTAACCCATTAAACAATTCAAACGTATATATGACCTTTTTCCTATCTTAAATTAAAATAGTGTAGATAGTGGTATCTAATTTATTAGTATCTACTTGTACATATTCGTCTTGGTGATGGGTGTATTGACGTGGTATATTCAAAAGAGGTACCATGTCGTATGTTGTTTGCAGATGACATAGTTTTGACTGAAAAGACTTGAGATGGAGTTATTGAGACAAATTTTAGAGTTTAAAGGGAGCATGATCAAGACATAATGCTTGAAGTGCAAGTTAAGTGATGTAAGATATGAGGCTGAAGTAGAAGTAAGTATTGATAATACACAGACCATCCAAAAAAAGGAAATTACAAGTATATTAGTTCTATTATCCAAGTTAATGGAGAAATTGATGATGGTGCTAGGTGGATGAAATAGAGGCTTACATCTAGAGTCTTGTCATGACAAAAAATGTATTACAAAAACTTAAAGGTAAGTTCTATAAGGTGGTGCTTAGAACGATTATGTTATATAGAGCGGAATGTTGGTTAGTCAAGAACTCTAATATTTAGAACAAGAAAGTTGTGGAAATGAGGATGATGAGATGGATGTGTGAGCATATGCTAGAAAAGATAATATTAGCAATACAGATATTCAGGACAAGGTAAGTAGTCTCGTTGCAGGACAAGATACATGAGGGCGAGGTTGAGATGGTTTAGACATGTAAGAGGAGATGCACAGATGTCCTAGTGTGAAAGTGAGAGAGAGGCTGGGTAAGGATTACTTTAGAATAGGTAAAGGTAGACCAAAGAAGTATTAGGGAGAGGTGATTAAGCAAAACATGACATAAGCTCAACTTATCGAGGAAATGACCTTAGATTGAAAGATTATGGAGGACACATATTATGATAAAAGTCTAGTAGGTAGTTGATTTTGAGTCGGGGGTCTATCGAAAACAACCTCTCTATCTCACATTTGAGGTAGTGGTATGGACTGAGTACACTTACCCTCCCTAGAACCCACTTGATGGGAATATACTGGGTATGTTGTCGTTGTTCTTGTTGTTATCTAGTAGGTAGTTGAGTGTTATATCGCTTATCCTTCCATAATATCATTGTTATTATACAAGTTTTGTACTAATCATCACATTATTTTTGTTATAGTTATTGTTTCTTTTTCAGAATGTTTTACAATGTCTTGTTAATATTTTATCTTGGTTTCTTCATTTCTGTTATTTTCTTAAGTCGGGGTTCCATCATAAATAACCTTTTTGGTAGAATAAAACAAACTAAATACACCCAACGTTAGTAAATTACATTACTTTCAGCTAGTTTAACCTAGATTGATAACAATAGATAAATGTCTTTTCGCTATTTGAGGTGCATTAGGTGATCTAACAGATCTGTCAAAAGTAGTTCCTAACATGCCTACCCCCAAAGCTTGTCGGACATACGCCGGAGAAACTATCAAAAGCTAAGCATTATCAAAGATTGCAAAGATTACTCCATGTTTGGCCAGCGCATCAGCCACTTTGTTATGTTCCCTATAGTTATGTTTTACTACTGGGCATTGCATCCTTCTTAAAGTATACCTGCAATCATCAACAATACCATTATAGAGTGGGTTCCTCTCCTATAGCATTTTAATAACTTCCATGGAACTAGCGTTGATTTCAAGTAGAAAACAATTATGGTTCTCACAAATATTTAGACCCTTGTTTAAAGCTAGAAGCTCCATTTGATTATTTGTGGCATGAAGAAAGCTTTTAGTGAAGCCAATAATCCAATCTTCATTATAGTTTCTTACTACTCCCCCAATACCCCCGTTACTAGGATTACCCAGACAAGATCCATCAATATTCAGTTTAAGAAATCCCCTTTTGGGAGGGTTCCAGTGGACAGTATGGGTGGTAATTCTTTGACTAGAAGATCTATTATTGGTGATATGGATGAACTACTGTTGTAATATAGGCTTTTTTTAAAGGAAATCTTTTGAGTTTTATTATTGAAAAGGTTATGGTTTCTGTTCTTCCATACTGCCCATAGACAGTATAGAAGGAGCTTATACCATATTAAGAGATTTTCATAAGCTTTGTGTTTGATTTTCCTCCAGGTGTCCAGTTTGGGGTGAGTAGTTTGGAGGGGCTAAGGTCGTAGGGCTTACTAGCCTTTTCTAACAGTTCCTTCCAGAAGCCCCGGGTGGGGTGTCATTCATAGAAAAAGTGGTTTTCGTATTCAAGAGATACATTATAGATTTGGCAAGTAGGGCTTAGAGGGAGACCCATTTTGAAAAGGTTGTGGTTAGAAGGTAGTCTGTTATAGTAGAGAAGCCAAAGAAAAAATTTAACCTTATTGAGGGTTGGAAGGGTCCAGATCCAATTAAAATCTGGTCTTGTTCTGGTGAGCTTTTTGCAACTTTTTTTGGCAAGATAATAGTAAGCAGAGCTATAAGGAAAAAGTCCATTGACTTTCAGGTTTAAACAGGGGTGTCCTTTTGGATTCTAGCATTGGAGAAAAGGGAGCTAGTGATGTGGTTTCTAAGGTCCTGAAGGATCTCCATAGATAGGGTGTCGAAGTTCCAGGCATTGTCATGCTAGACTTCAGAAAGTTTAATCTCTTTGTCTTGATGATTTAAATGGCCATGTATGATATATCTAAGAGCTGACTGGTTGGGGATCTATTTATCCAACCAGAAATTTATATTCTGACCATTTTATACACTCCAAGTATAGGTTTTCTTATAAGCTTGCCAGCCCTTTAGGAGACCCTTCCAAGTCCTAGAGACATAGGGAGGATTGTCTATCCCAGATTTTCCATACATGGCTTTAAGGACATTGGCCTAGAGACTAGTAGGGCTTTTTATAAATCTCCAGGCTAAACTCATAAGAAGAGAGTTATTTTTAAGGTTAGCTTTTTAAATGCTCAAACCTCCCTCCTTCTTAGGAAGAGTTACAGTGTTCCAACTTCCAACAAACCATGTACATTTTCCTGACCTCATTGACAGAACTCTATATGAAATGTATTTGGATTCTACCAATGAGCTTTAATATCTTTTAATAAGGAAATTTATTGCATGATGTGATTAGGCATGTAACTAGGGGAGACTTTTGCCAAGGTAGTTCTACCAGCTATGTTTAAGAACTTAGTTTTTTCAACCATCTAGCTTAGAGTTTAGGGATTCTAGGATGAATTAGAATTCATGGTTTCTGTTTTTTTTTTTGAAAAATAGAGAAGCCTAGGTACTTCCTAAAGTAATCTCTGGCCTTAATGCTCTTAAGCCTTGTGTCAGAGATTCTCTAAGTCCAGTAGTTCAGTTGTGAGAGAAGATGACCTTAGATGTAGAGGCATTGATTCTCTGACCAGAATGATGGCCGAAGCTATTCAGAGTATTCAAGTTGGTCTGGCAGGTTTTTGTGTTAGCTCTAGCAGATAGGGTAAGGTCATTGGAAAAGAAGAAGTGGGATAATTTGGGACCATTTTTGCTGATAAAAATGGGAATCTAATTGAGGATGTCAACCTCATAGTCTATTCTTCTAGACAAAAGCTCCATGCACATAATGAAGATATAAGGAGAGATGGGATCCCCTGTCTGATTCCCTTGATGGGCATAAAGAAATCAGTTTTTCCCCTACTGACAAGGATGAATATGATGGAGGTGGAGATGCAAGACATAATAAGTCTAATTATCTTTAGAGGGGAAGTTAAAGAAATGAAGGGCTTGCCTAATAAAGGACCACTCTCTTCTATTAAAGGTTTTGTCCAAATTAATTTTGAGGATCATATTGGCATTTTTATCCATCATTATGAAGAAACGTGTGATGTATTCTTAGATAATGATAACATTGTCACAAGCCTTCCTATTTGAAGGAAATCTAGATTGGTTGGGACTGATGAAGTTGGACAGGTGAGGTTTGATTCTATTGGTGATGATTTTTGTAACAATCTTGTATTAAGTGTTGCAAAAACCAATAGGATTGAAGTTCCTTAAGTGAATAGCATTAGCAGTCTTGGGGATCAGGCATAGATAAGTAGCATTCCTGTCTTCTATAATCCCTGTATAAAAGGTCTTACTATCTAAGTTGTCTACAAATAGGCCCATGATGTCTCAATATTTTTAGTAAAGGAGTGGGTAGATTACATTAAGTCTAGGGGATTTAGCATGTTTGAAAGAGAATACAACCCTTTTAATTTCCTCAGAATCAGGGATAGAATCAAGGCTATGATGGTCAGAGGAACGGATGGATCCTCTAGTGAAAGGGTTCTTTTGGCACTTTATAGGGGAGGAGAAGAGGTCAGTCATGAATAGAGTATGGTAGAAGTTCAGGATATTATCCTTGATGTCCTCAAGGGAGTAAGCCTAGTTCCTAGAATTATCTTTCAGGGAGTTGATTCTATTTCTTCTCCTCATATTAAGGGTAGAGGTATGAAAGAACTTGGTGTTGTTGTTCCCTTAAGCTAGTCAATTGATTCTGGATTTTAGTTTTCAAAACTTCTTCTCTTGCTTTAGGATGTCACTAAAATCCTTAGAGAGGCAGATTTCTAGCTCTTGGAGGAAAGAAAAATGAGGGTAGTCGGGGACTTTTGGATGCCAACGAGTCTGGCAAGGAGTTTTTCCTTTTTTTAAATACATTTACAAAATTTATTTATTCCATATGGTGATGTTAGCCTCAAAATGGGAGATAGCTTAGGTGAGGTTAGGAGTGGATTCAAAGAAGTCTCTAACCATCTAGGGGAAATAAGGGTGTGAACACTATATTTTTTTAATTCTAAAAGGTTTAGTAGGGAGTATGTGGTGTTTAGAAAGACTTACTACCAAAAGAGAATGGTCAAAGTTAGTTCTAGAGAGGTGGGTAACAGAGGCTTCAGGAAAGAGCTTTATCCAAGAGTCATTTTTAAAGGATCTATCAAGCTTTTCTAGGATTAAGGCATGTTTATTCCTATATCTTTTATTAGGACGGGGAACCTACTATCTTTAAACCCTAAGTCTATGAGATCACAATGGTTTATACATTTCTAGAATTGACTAGCTCTATTGTAGTTAATGTGATTCCCACCAAACTTTTCAGAAGATTTAAGAATCTCATTAAAGTCACCTCCCACCAACCAGGCATTATTAGGATGGTTTCTAACAAAGTCAAGAGTTATCTTAAGTTGACTCTAGAGGTATTTTATTTTATCAAAAATATTGCTAGCATAGTAGCACTAAAAAATAGTAAGATAAAGAGTTATTGACCTGAACAACAATGTGGATTCCATAGGGGGGATGTTGATATCATTGATGGGGAGATTATCACATTGTGATTACAAGCCATCCAGAGCTTCTAAAAGAGAGGTATTGGATTTTTTAGAGAAATCAAGGTCCTCAACTATCCAGTTATGGTTACTCATTCTAATTTCAAGAAGAGCTAGAATAGAAGTTTTGTAGATATCAACCATAGCCCTGCAATGCCTTTTGAATTTGGCATTGTTGGTCTCCCTAGTGTTATATGATACAATTTATCATTAGGTTTGATGGAGTGAAGAGGCCATGCATAATCTCCTTGCACTTTTCTTTGGGGTATGACAGGATAAGCTCTCCTATTCTCTTCCTCTTCTTTGTCAATGAGGATATTTTTGTTTTGTAAAAATTTCCTATCATTGGACTTGGGGGGGGGGGATATTTCCAGGTCGAATAGCCTGATGTCTTTGGGAATAAGGATTATGACAATCTTGTTTACATATCCTCGAATGTGAGATAGATTGGCCTTTCTAAGGTTACTATTTCTCTTTTTGAAACCCTCATGGAGGCTAATATTGTCTTCATTTCCCGTTGCTTTCTCTTATGGCCTCTAGTGTCTTTTTTATTTCTAACATCTCCATTTAGAGACAAGTTCTAGTTGGAGGCAAGGGGAGTTCCTTCAGGGTTGGGGGAGCCCGAGAGGTCAGAGCAAAATGAGGTCCCTTCTCCAACAATGTAATACCCCATAAGTATCTAGATAAGTTTCCAACTATTCACATATAATTAAGGACCCCGAAGCAATGATATTAAACCATAATTAAGGTTCATGACCATTTATATAGTGTATAAAGTATCTTCGATGTGAATCATAGTCATAGGAAGCACTTAGAGCAAGTTGAGTTGAGAACACATGTATCAATTGAGTTTTAGTAGTTGATCCTACAAGGGTCAAATTTAATAGAGTATAACTCTTAGAATTTAACGATTCAGGTGTCCTACTATATACCAAGTGAAAGATCTTCGAGTCCTCCTTCAAACGCAACTGGTTTCACCTTAATCTGATATCAGAGTAGGAAGTTATGCTCATTTTACTTCAGAGTGTCCGTCTGTCAACGAGATGACGACTTGAGGTGATAATCCATTAATCAAGTGACAAGCTATCAACATTGTTGTCAGCCTTAACCTGAATGAGATCAAATCCAGCTGCAAGGTAACGACTTGAGGTGATAAGCCGTCAATAAGGTGATAAGCTATCAGCCTCGTTGTCAGCCTTAACCCGAATGTAATCAAATCCAGCTGCAAGGTGATGACTTGAGATGATAAACCATCAACAAGGTGATGAGTTATCAACCTCATCGTCAACCTAAATCAGAAAAGGGAAAAACTCATCTAGAGTTGACGATTAGGGAGATGGAACATCACCAAGTTGATGGCTTGTCAACTTAGTCGTCAGTCGAGCAATTGCTGCATTTTTTATTGGTTTTGTTAGGGGTATTTTAGTCTTTTATTACCTCAAACCCTACCCCCCATGACTTAAATAATCAAATAGGTATTATTAGCCATTATTAGTTAGTTTTAAATGCCATTAACCTTTCTTCTTTTCGAGAACAAAATCCAAGATCTTTTCCCCAAGAATTCAAGCTTCCAAGTTCAAGAAATCTTCAAGAAATCTAGCTATTTAGGTATTTGGGGTTATGAACAAGGATCTTCTTCCGTCCTCGTGCCCAAAATATGTTTTAAGCATTCAAGTTATGTGATTTAAAGATTAGGGTTCATACAGAAAATTTCTGTCTTAAATTTACGAAAGTATTATGTGAGTGAAAGTTTTGAATGTATTATTGTTTACTTATATCCATTTTTTGACTCATATTGTGAATTGAATTCCATTACATTGACTGGGATATAACTGAATGATTTTGAGTTGACTATTTAGTATGATGCTTTAGTATGAATTTCCAAGAAGAAAAACATGAATCATAAGTCCTAAGTATAAGTTTAAGTTTACAAGAAAGCTCAAGTCTTTGAAGTTTCATTTATCTGAAATACTCTTGATTTTAATAAAAGTTGGATCCTTTGATCCTAAGTTAAGACATGAAATCCACATTGTTCATCCTGATTATGGTTTAAAGTAAAGAAAAGTATAATTCATTTTCATTATATAAACCCTTATGTTAATTTATGGTGGATTTTCTTAATGAAAGAGCATATGTATACTGGGAGTAGTATTTAGCACCGAGATGGGAATGGTTATGATCATATCCAAAATCCAAGAAACTATGAGCCAACATAAGTTAGTCTTTTTCCCAATATGGATGAAGTAAAGTATAGTGATCACTAAGTTAAGGGTCTATTCCGATGGCAATGCTAGAACAGCTCTCCCCAACATGGGTAAGACGTTGGACTCCATGGTAGATCTGATGGTTTATGTTGGTTTGAAAAATCTCCCATAATTAATATTTAAGGCAAAGATTTTAAGAAACTAAGTGTTATGGCTCACAAGTTGTTTGACATGATTTATTATCTATGTTCTTTATGATCTTTCAGTCTTAAGTTTTACTCAAGTCTAAGGTGAGGCAGTTACACTTGGCATGCATTGTTTTGAAAGCTTATATAGTTGATACTATTGTTTTAAGTATGCATTCACCCCCACATGCTCAGTACATTTTAGAAGTACTGATACATATATATGTGTGTGTGCTGCATTGTCTTATAATGTAGGTCCTGGTGCCCGTATCCAACAGCGTGACTAATTTCAGCATTACTACCTGCATCCCTACTTATGGTGAGTCCTCATAGTTTGAGGGCTCGAATTCTTTAATTTTCTTATATTTGATAGTACTTAGCTTTTTAGTTTCAGTTTGATGTTCGGGTCAACCGGGGTCTATCCCAGTAGCTCTCTAGTCATTAGTATAGACTTGTCAGACGGTGAACATTTAAGTTTACAAAGTTGTTTAAGATTTAAAGTTTAAGTTTTGCTTAAAGTATATGTAACTGTTTACCATTAGTTCTTTATATTTCATTTCCATCTTATCATGTGAATTTTGAGCTGAATAAGATATCATGGGTTAGCTTGGGGCTACTCGTAGCCTTAAGTACCGTATAATGTCAAGGGGGTTCTCCCAGGGTGTTACAAACTTGGTATCAAAACCTAAGGTTTAAAGAGTCTTAGGGAATGAGACAAGCCACATTATGTGGAGTCTTAATCATAAGTGTGAAGCGTGCCACATATATGAGCAAGAGGCTACAGGACGAGTTTGGAATTATCCTTTCTTTTATGATCTATCGTGCTTAAAAGTTGTTATTATCTTTTTTAATTCATGCTCTTACATGATAGAATATGCCTCCGAGCTGAGCTAAATCATGCAAAAATGGTGCTCGACCACCCCTACAAGTCAATCCTTTGAATGAGAATATGTCTCATGCTGTGTTTTGGACTATTTTTCAAGTGTTGGTTTAAGCTGTGACCACCAACGTTTAAAGGAACCAGCAAGCAATGTCCCCATTTCAAGAGAATGGTAATTTAGCTGTAGCCCAAATTGGAGATTTCATGAGGATGAATCCACCTGAATTTCATGGGTCAAAGGTGGATAAGGATCCACAATTCTTTATTGATGAGGTGAGAAAGATAACTTAGATTACATATGACACTGAAGAAGAAAGTGTGGAGCTAGCATCTTTTAGGTTGAAGGATGTTGCTTATGATTGGCGTGCGATGTAAAATGATAATAGGGGTGAGAATGTAGCTCCTATGAGTTGTTAAGTGTTCCAAAATACTTTTATGGATAGGTTCTTTCCATATGAGATGAGAGAGGCTAAGGTGAAGGAGTTTATGAACCTGATGCAGGGCTCTATGATAGTGAAGGTGTACTGCCTTAAGTTTACTTAGTTGTCTAAATATTCTCCCGAGTTGATGGTTTATTCTAGATCTCGTATGAGTAAGTTTGTTACTAAGTGTCTGATTTGGTAGTCAGGGAGTGTAGGATAACTATGTTGATTTGAGATATGGATATTGCTAGGTTGATGACTCATTCTTAATAGATTGAGGCCGGAAAGTTAAAGGAAAGAGAAAAGAGGAACAAGAGTGCTAGGACTGGACAGTTTGAGTTTAGTCAGCCAAGGTCAGGAGGGGGAAGCCGTTCCCAGTTTCAGGGTCATTCATCAGTGCCTGCGCCATCTTCAGCTAGTGCCCTGCACCCAAAACCAAGCAGAAGCAGTGGGGCAGGACTTCAAATTCCAGATCTTAGAACAGTGTAGTTGAGCGGCCTAATTCCCTAACATGTGCAAAATATGGTATAACCCATCTTGGTGAGTGTTTGATGGGCAAAAAGGGATGTTATGGTTGTGGTAAGGTAGACCACAAAATCAAGAAGTATCTATATGCTAAGTAAGAAATCAGAGATACTTATCCCCAAACTTAGGCTACTAGTGCAGCTCCTCATCCAGGCCATCCAGTTCCTCCACAGGGTGCATCTTCTAGTACCAGTGGTGGTCAGCGCCAGAATCGGTTCTATCCATTACCATCTTATCAGGAGTAGGAGAGTTCACCAGATGTTGTTACTGGTATGCTTTATGTTTTTCACCTTGATGTTTATGTGTTGTTAGATCTGGGATCAATTTTCTCTTATGTAACTCCCTTGCTTGCTAAAAATTTTGGGGTGGGTCCTGAAAGCCTCTCTAAGCCTTTCTCAGTTTTCACCCCGGTGGGTGAGCCAGTTATTGCTAAACGAGTTTATAGGGAGTGTCCTATTACTGTCCTTCATAATATTATATTAGTGGACCTAATAGAGTTAGAGATGGTAGATTTTGATGTCATTTTGGGCATGGATTGGCTCTATTCATGCTATGCATCGATAAATTGTCGCTCCCGTGTGGTGAAGTTTCAGTTTTCTAATGAAGCAATTTTTAAGTGGGAGGGTAGTTTTGTATCTCCCAAGGGTCGTTTCATCTCTTATCTTAAGGCCAAAAAGTTAATATAAAAAAGGTGTATCTATCATTTAGTTCAAGTCAAAGATACTAAGTCTAAAGTCCTAACAATTCAGTTAGTTTGGGTAGTAAATGAGTTTTCGAAGGTTTTTCCCAAAGATCTTTCGGGGGTACCTCCAGATAGATAAATTGAGTTCCGTATTGATGTTCTTCCTGATACTTAGTCCATCTCTATTCCTCCATACCGTATGGATCCGATTGAACTTAAAGAGTTAAAAGAACAGCTTAAGAACCTCTTAGATAAAGGGTTTCATCAGACCCATTTCTCCATGGGGTGCTCCGATCCTATTCGTGCGGTAGAAATATGGCACTTTTAGAATGTGTATAGATTATAGACAACTGAACAAGGTTACCATCAAGAATAAGTATCCCATTCCTAGAATCGATGATTTGTTTGATCAACTTCAGGGTGACCAGTAGTTCTCCAAGATTGAACTTAGATCGAGGTATCATCAGTTGAAAGTTAGGGAGCAAGATATTATGAAAATAGCTTTCTGAATGAGGTAAGACAATTTTGAGTTTGTGGTTATCTCTTTTGGACTAACAAATGCTCCTACAACATTTATGGCTTTGATGAATAGGATCTTTAATCAGTACTTGGACATATTAGTTATTGTCTTTATAGATGACATATTGGTGTATTCCAGGAGTGAGAAAGAGTGCACGGATCATTTGAGAGTTATACTGCAGACCCTTAAGGACCGTTAATTATACGCGAAGTTTGGTTAATGTGAATTTTGGTTGGAATTTGTTAATTTCTTAGGGCATATTATTTCAAGGGCTAGTATTCATGTAGATCCTCAAAAGACCGATGCAGTTAATCACTGGCCTAGATCCATTATTCTATTCGACATCAGGAGTTTTTGGGGTTTGAATGAGTACTATAAAGATTTATTGAAGGATTCTCCTCTATAGCCGCGCCATTAACCAAGCTGACCCAAAAAAGAGTGAAGTTTATATGGTCAGATAAGTGTGAGAAGAGTTTCCAAGAGTTGAAGGATAGATTGACTTCGGCTCTAGTGTTAGCTTCGCCAGAAGGATTGGATGGATTTATGGTATATTGTGACACTTCTAGAGTTGGGTTAGGTTGTGTGTTGATGCAGAATGGGAGAGTGTTAGCCTATGCTTCCAGGCAGCTCAAGGATCATGAAAAAAATTACCCAACTCATAACTCAAAGTTAGCTTCTGTAGTATTTGCTTTGAAAATTTGGAGACACTACCTCTATGGTGTGCATGTTGATATCTTTTACAGATTATAAAAGTCTCCAGTATGTATTTACCCAGCGAGAGTTGAATCTTCATCAGAGAAGATGGTTGGAATTATTAAAAGATTATGACATGAGTGTGCTCTATCATTCGAATAAGGCTAATGTGGTGGCTGACGCACTGAGTAGGTTGTCCATGGGTAGTATGGCCCATGTGAAAGAGAAAGGGTGAGAACTGGACAAGAGGTACACAGATTAGCCCATTTGGAAGTCCATTTGATCGACACAATGATGGGGGAGTAGTAGTATAGAATAGTTTGGAATCATCTTTGGTAGTAAAAGTGAAAGAGAAGCAGCGAAATGATCCAATACTTAGCCAAACATTGGAAGCAGTCCAACAACAGAATGTTGAGGTTTTCTCCCAAGGGGCAGATGGTGTACTTTGATATCACGGTAGACTCTGTGTTCTGAATGTGGATGGGTTAAGAGAAGGGATATTAGCTAAGGCTTATGGTTCGAGGTACTCTATTCATCCAGGTGCTACTAAGATGTATCGAGATCTATGAGAAATTTATTAATGGAATGGTATTAAGAGGGACATAGCCGAGTTTGTAGCCAAATGTCCCAATTGTCAGCAAGTTAAATTTAAACATAAAAAACTTGATGGTACGTTACAAGAGATTAGTATCACTGGTTAGAAGTGGGAAGTAATGAATATGGATTTCATTACAAGGTTGCTCGTACAACACATCAACATAATTCAGTTTGAGTTGTAGTAGATCGAATGACTAAGTCAACTCATTTTCTACCTATCAAGGCTTCAGATACTGTGGAGGATTATGCTCGAATGTATATCCACAACTTAGTAAGGATTCATGGGATCCCTTTATCTATTATTTCAGATAGAGGAATGCAGTTTACTTTGTAGTTTTGGCAATCCTTTTAGAAAGGCCTTATTATAAAGGCTAATCTTAATACTGTTTTTCATCCATAGACCGATGGTCAGGCTAAGCATATAATTTAGACATTAGAAAACATATTGAGGGCGTGTGTCTTATATTTCAAAGGAAGATGGGATAACCACCTACCGTTGATTGAGTTCGCTTATAATAACATTTATCATGCTATCATTCAGATGGCTCCATTTGAAGCACTGTACGGACGTAGGTATAGATCACCCATAGGATGGTTTGAGGTTAGAGAAGTGTCATTGATTGGGCCATATTCTATTCTTGAAGTTATGGATAAGGTTTCGTTGATTCGTGAGAGATTAAAGACTGCTTATAGTCATCAGAAGTCATATGCTGATGTAAGAAGAAAGGAGCTCAAGTTTGAAGTAGGTGATTATGTATTTCTGAAGGTATCACCCATGAAGGGAATAATAAGATTCGGGAATAAAGAAAATTTGAGTCCGCGATTTGTTGGTCTGTATGAGGTATTAAAGTGAGTAGGAGAGGTTGTTTACGAGTTAGATCTTCCATCAAAGTTAGCTGCATTTCATCCAGTGTTTCATATTTTGATGCTTAAGAAGAGCATAGGAAATTCGTCCCTAATATTTTCCCCAGAGAGTAGTAGAATCAAGGATAACTTGTCGTATGAATAGGTTCCTATTGAGATTCTTGATAGGAAACTCTGAAGACCAAGAAATAAGGAAGTAGCATTTGTGAAGGTCCTTTGGAGAACTAACTTGTTGAAGGGGCCACATGGAAAGGGGAAGAAGACATGATGGCCAAGTATCCCCATCTCTTTTCTTCCAACTCAGTCCTTATCGAAGGTAAATAGTTATATTTCACCTAAAGCTCTTTCTCTTGAAGTCTGGCCTAAGCGTTCTTAAGTTGTATCAAATGTTGTGTGTAGTTAGAACATTGTGATTGTGTACGCTTGTTTATAAGTTTGTTTTTGGTGTGATTGATCTTTTTCTAGTCCTAAGTGATGCCATATTCGAGGACGAATATTTCCAAGGGGGGATAATGTAATACCCCACAAGTATCTAGATAAGTTTCCAACTATTCGCATTTAATTAAACACCCCAAAGCATTGATGTTAAGTCATAATTAAGGGTCATGACTATTCATATAGTGTATAAAGTGTCTTCGATGTGAATCATGGTCATAGGAAGCACTTAGAGCAATTCGAGTTGAGAATACATGTATCAATTGAGTTTTAGTAGTTGATCCTACTAGGGTCAATTTTAATCGAGTGTAACTCGTATAATTTAATGATTCAGGTGTCCTACTATATACAAAGTGAAAGATCTTTGAGTCCTCCTTCCAACGCAACTGGTTTCACCTTAATTTGATATTGAAATAGGAAGTTATGCTCATTTTACTTCAGAGTATCCGTTTGTCAATGAGATGATGACTTTAGGTGATAAGCCGTCAACCAAGTGATGAGCTATCCACCTTGTTGTCAGCCTTAACCCGAATGAGATCTTCAGCTGCTAGGTGACCACTTGAGGTGATAAGCCGTCAATAAGGTGATGAGCTATCAACCTCGTCGTCAGCCTTAACCCAAATGTAATCAAATCCAGTTCTACAAGGTGACGACTTGAGGTGAAAAGTTGTTAACAAGGTGATGAGCTATCAACCTCATCGTGAACCTAAACCAGAAAAGGGAAAAACTCATCTAGAGTTGACGATTAGGGAGATGGATCACTAAGTTGACGACTAGTCAACTTAGTCATCAGTCGAGGAATTACTGCATTTTTTATTGGTTTTGTTAGGGGTATTTTGATCTTTTTCTCTCCTCAAACCCTACCCCCCATGACTTAAATAATAAAAGAGGCATTATTCGCCATTATTAGTCAGTTTTAAATGCCATTAACCCTCCTCCTCCCCGAGAACAAAATCCAAGATCTTTTCCCCAAGAATTCAAGCTTCCAAGTTCAAGCAATCTTCAAGAAATTCATCTATTAAGGTATGTGGGGTTATGAACAAGGATTTTTTTCGGTCCTTGTGCCAGAAATATTTTTAAGCATTCAAGTTATGTGATTTAAAGATTAGGATTCATCCCCAAAATTTTTTTGTCTTAAATTTATGAGAGTATCATGTTAGTGAAAGTTTTGAATGCATTATAGTTTACTTATATCTAAGTTTTGACTCATATTGTGAATTGAATTCCATTATATTGTCTGGGATATAACTGAATGATTTCGAGTTAATTATTTAGTGTTGACACCCAATTTTGACTCGTCCTTTTTCCTTTAATTACTTTTCCGATGCTTCTTGGCCCTAAAAAAAAATAACTAAAAATAAGATTTGGTATTTCTGTTTCTATTTCTACAAATTTTAATAAAAAGGTAATTTACTTTCATTTATAAAATTATTTTAATTGAATATATTTTAATATTTTTTGACATCAAAATCGCAAATATATATCTTTTGATAGTCGCATCCGCATTCTTTCTAACTGTATTTTTGAGGAGTATTATGACCTTATATGTATATATTTTTACTACATAAAATATATCTTTTACAAAATGTACAAATATTTTTATTTTTTATGTATTTTATTATATCCTTATTTTCACACACATATATATACATATATATGTATTTTATTAATAGGAAAGTTGCAAAATATTAAGTCGGATGTTTGTACAAATTATGTTTGTACAAATATGTATTTATATACGTTAAACTAATAATAGTTTTGAATAATTTTCAGAATATCAGGGAGCATCGATAAATTTAATAGAAAAAGAGTATTCGGGCTAACAATAATCCAACTTTTTTATTTTATTTTATTTTACCCGAACCCAACTCCTATTTTATGAAATTTAGCCAAGAGCCCAAATATCAGCTCCAGTTAGTATAATTTCTATGCCCGCTTCGTCATTCTGCCTTAACGAATATAATTTGACCTGATCTGTTGATTTATTTTGAATCCGAGGGATCTCGAATTTTCAAATATTGATATATATATATATATATATATATATATATATATATATATATATATATATTGTAATTTGCCCTTTTATATATATTTTTAAAATTCGAATCGTCCGATCAGATATCAAACGGATGAAAATAGTTGTTTTAAAAATTGACTTTTCATATATTTATGCATATATACATACATTTCTATTTTTATTATTTTTAAAGGGTAATCTTTTAAGATCGTCCGATCAAAAGATCGAACGGATCAAATCAGTCCAAAATCACACGACTAGCGCAAATTAATCCAGTCTGTTAATTCTTCTTTCCAATCCGAAAGTCCCGAATTTTCAAATGTTTGTGTATATATATATATATATTTGAATTCAATTTGTCCGGTCAAAATTGAACGGGTAAAAAAAAATGGTCTTTTCTTATATTAACGACTCATGTGTATACATTTATCAGTATATATACATATTCTCTTATTTACCATTTTTATTGTTATTATTATTTCAGAATCGTCCAATCTTGTCAACAAATACACGTCTGTCCCTTCTCAGGAATTAAATGCGCCCATCTGTTCCATAGAAGGGAGCATCGATAACTCCCCATCATCTTCCCCAAAGTAGCGACCAAACGCCCCTCCCTTCTCCCTTCTCTTCTCTACCTATCTCCTCCACCCCTAAACCATGAGAACCCTAATTCTTCATAGCCTACTGCCGCTCAGCTTTACTGCCAAAAATCTCCCAATTGTACAGCGTTCAACCCATGAAATCGAAAGAAGCAGGGAAGGACAGTCCCCAAATGGTGTTACAGCTTATTTTCGATTTCAAATCCGCATCTTGAAGTCCTAAAATCACCGAAATGGAGGTCTAAAGGCTGTGAAGTTTGGTTTTTGAATGGGGATTTTCTTCATAGGGAGTTTCGCCTGTTAGAACTCTTTTCTTACGTTTAAATTCGGTCTTTCACGTCCGGATTTTGGGTGTAAATACCGATGCAAATATGGTTCAAAAGTCAGAGGTTGAAGTTGAAGATCAGTAAAAAAAAAGAGTGAGTCTTAAGAGAAGGGAAAGAGATCAAAAAACAGATAAGCAAAAAAGAGAAAAACAGAGTTCGAAGTGGTGGTTCTGGTAAAGGAAAATTGGAAAATTACAGGTTCTATTTCTTTTTTTTTGGCCTAAAGTCGAGTTCCCGGAGTTGGTTTCGTCGCGAGAAAATCCTAGACATCAAAGCCCCAGTTTCGCTGCACCACACAAGGTGCGAAATTCCTCTTTTCGTTTCACTTTTTTTTATATCGTTTTGTTTTACTGTTTGAGTTTGGTAGGTTGTTGTTGTGTGTGTTCATTTTGGTTTGTTGTGTTGGATGATTGGAGTTGTTTGTTATGGTAAAATTGGTTGTTGATGTTAGAAGGAGTGTCTTGCTGCAAATTCGGATTAGTGAGGATGTACATTTTTTGCTTTTTCGCTTCACGTTTATTCGTTAATAGCTAGATAAGTTGTTAATAAGGTGATTGATGTTTTGTTGACTGCTTAGTACTTTGTTGATGTACGGCGCGGTCTGCTCATGGGATCGTATTGGCTATGTGTACAGAATTTCGAGTAGAAAGAAGTGATCCCGGTCAAAATCTAGAGTTTGTTAATAAATAAAATGGGTTCCTGCAGGTAAGTTTTTCAAATTGAGTTGGCCTTTTCAATTTTTTGGAGGTAGAACATGAAAAGATTCTACAACCTTGCCTGCTTAAATGTTTGACTGGTTGTCCTTTATACACAATAATATAACTTGTGAATATCCATAATAACTCATGCTAATTTGTGAACGTGGGTCTGGTATATTGCTGTCATGGTTGACTTCACAGATGCACTTTGTCTTATTGTGGTCCTCATGATACTTGCCTTACTGCCTCTATAACAGTAATGTTTATGGCACTATTAGCATTGATGTTTCATGATATACTTCAGTAGATAATTAGAGAGGGGCCATAATATATCATTGCCATGATATAACAATAATATTTATTGCATTAGATAATGAAACATGTTTTAATTTGGATGAGAATCTGTGTGCCTAATCTCTTTTATACCAAAGACATCGATGGAAAAGCTCTCGAAGCTTTATTAGAATAGGTTTATGTGGATTATACCCCTGTTTGACGTAGAGTAGTTGTTCTCAACACGTTATTGTCTCTTTTATTTTTTTTTATCCTCACCCCTTGTTATTGTTTCTCTGCATTCATCTTGTTACTGAGAACTAGTTAGTATGCATATGTCTGTGCCTATTCAACTAGTGTATGTCCAACATATGTATGCTCCATTGAAGTTAATATGGTAAAGTTTCTTGTCGTTGTATTAATGACCAATGACGCTATATTCGGACTTCTGAATCCCATTGAGAATCTGCAATCAATAACTAGAGTTCAATGGATTACTGGATCTAATCGCAAGCTGTTCGTATTAGAGAGTAATAAGTAGTTATGTTTTTATTTCGGAGTCATAAATAAATATATATATGATAAACGTTGATGTTTAGATATATTAATTCACTTTAAATTTGATTGCTAATTCTTATCTTTCCTTCGATGGATGAGACATGAACTCGTACTCCATTTATCCTCGCATTCAAACTTCGTCGTGTCCGAGCCTCAACCAAAGTCCCCAAAACGGATACAAAAAAGCTAAGCTGTATATGCATGTATCTTCGGATATACACCAGATATACAAAACGCTGGGAAAGTATATTCATTATACCTTAATCATTTTTTATTGTGGTGTCCGGGCTAGCTTGTGCGCATCTCGAATCATTCCACGGGACATATACCCCCCTAACACACACATTCTTCATGACTTTAGTGGCTACTGTACTGGTGCTTTTTCCTTTGAATGTCTTTGGGTCAGTTTTACTGTAAATAAAGAATGGCTAGCAACATTTTCTGAAGAATGGAGATACCTTTCTTTGCTTAAAACTTTTTATAAATTTGTACCTTTTGTTCATTTTTTGGCTTTTCGAAATAACTTGATTGATTTAGGTTATTGGTACTTTCGATTCATAAAGTGAACTAGGTTAAATTTTAGAATTGTTTTGGTCCATTGAAACTTTGGTCTAAGAAAAGGAATGATAGTTGCAATTTATGTATATGTATGTCATTTATAGTGTCATTAATTTAGGGGTTGTTCTTCTCCTAATCTTCGTCTTCTTTGCGGGAAAGTAAAGAAAAGAAGATAGAATTCTAACTTTCAAAATCGTTTCATAGCAATATACATAGCCTTAAACAAATGTTTTTCTTTTAGCTTTTGATGTAACCTGGCTACCATATGAATGTTGCATGTTGATGTATTTTTAGATGGCAAATAGGACGCTAGGAAGTAAATATGCAGAATTAATTAAAACCATATTGGTTTTACATATAGCATCTCTCGACCAACTCTTTATAGTTAGAAGAGTCCGATTTGTGTCCACATTTGATCCAATATATGTTTATTTTGGTCCACCTTGTCAATGTGTTCAAGATTTCCATCAAGTGTTTATCAGTCTCTAATGGCTAGTCTCCATATTTCTTTAAGTTTGCTTTGTGTTTGGCTAAGCTAATTTGGTACTTAATTCTCCTATTTGAATGATAGATATGTTTAAAACTGAAATTTGCTTTTGAAATTTGTATTTGACTTTCCCATTTGAAATTGTAAAAGGACATTGTCGAGATTCTTCAAGGTTATTTTTCAACTCCCTCTTTTGAGAAAATTAGCTCCCAATAGTATTTTTATACCTCTTAACATTAGATTGTGTATTAATATAATGATAAGTCATTCACTGCCATGCATATTGCGGATAAGATTCCGATTTTAAAAAAATAGATAAGCTTTGTGTCCGAGATTTGAAACTCTATAGGTTAAATTTCCATCACTTTTTTAAGAAGATGTTGAAGTTTAAAGGGGTTTGATCGACTTGCGTTAAGGTTATCTTGCTTGTCGTTTCTGCTTTGGCTAAAGTTGCACTTAAACACTCACTCCCCACTTTGATGCCTAAAGTCATAATTTTGAAGAGAAGATCGATCAATTTCTAGTTTGTCAAAAAAAAAAAATTCAATTCTTTGAATAGTATAGAAAATGTTAGAATCTTCAAGTAACAGATCCTCGCTACCCAGATTTTGAAGTCAATCTCATGCATTTTTAATTTATAGTCATCCTTGGTGATGTCCTTGAACTATATGACGTTATTTCATTCTGTTAATTTCATCTAGTATTACTTAATTTTCCTAATGTGTTGCTCGACTCATTCGGTTATAAGTTATGTTTCGTTGTTCATTTATTTTACGCAAATTTAATTACTAATCCTTTTTCTTTTCTTTTTTATGTACACTCGGGAGTTGGGGTTCCACAACGGAACTTATTTTTTTTTGACCCAAGCATCAGGTCAAACACTACTAGGATCGCAAAGCCTCGGAGTCGCGAGAATTAAGAGATTAAGCCTCTAAATAGAGTCTAGTATTTCTTACCTATGGTTAAATTGTGTTGATTTTTTATATAACTAACTCTTATTGTTGAAGTTGTTGGATTATTGAGCCTATGATTGCTTTATTATTCATATTTTCTTCGCAGGAGTGGCTTTAATTTTCGCAAATAACGCATGGTTATTACTGGATAAAGTACATTTTCAGAACTTACCATCAATACTCTTAAATGACATTAGCATAGCAACCATCACATTTTTCTTAAACATATAACAAAAATAAAAAATGGAATTTTAGTGTCAACTTAGCCGACAAATAAGTTAGTAAAATTCAGCTTTATGAAAAGGAGTCACCCGCTAATTTTAACTTATTTGTTACGCTATTTTATCTTTTCAACGCTTAAATTTTCAGTTTTCAGGTTTAAGAAAATAAGGTGTATATATATATTCATCCGCTACCGCGTACAAGGTATATCATTTCATACAATAATAATTTTGTTACTATTTTTGACAATTATTATTATTATTATTATTATTATTATTATTATTATTATTATTATTATTATTATTATTATTATTGTCATATCGAAACTATCGTCATTATTTTAATTCATCATTATCATTATTATTATTGTGATTACTACTGTTATTATTATCATCATAATTGTTATTACTATCACTATTACTTATCCATATTTTTCACACATCCATAATCCAACATTCATTTTTTACCCTTTTGAAAGTACGTTTCACAAATATATTCTCATGCCATAAGATACTTTAATTACTCCATAAATAATTATAGTTAACTATTTAAATCCACATATCTCTCCAATTTCTCCTATAGAATTACAAGATTTTAAATTTTTATAATATATAAAATTATATTGTCATCCTTTTCATACTTAAAATGCATGTGTATTTTGTGATAATTGCATTACTTCCTTTGTATGCGGTAGCGTTATGTTTGATATACTTTAAATTTTCTTTTGAATAATAAGTAATAACAAAATTTTCTTATCACCATTTTAAGCAGAATGACAAAATAAAGTTTTCCTAATATTTTTCTAAACTAAGCATAAGGACTATTTTCGGATAGGCTCTGAGAGGTGCCTAACACCTTCCTCTCGAGTAACCAAAACCCTTACTCAGAATCTCAAAATATTTTCGATAGACTAAAATAGAGTTTTTATAACAAAAAATGATTTTTTCCTAATTTTCCTAAAAAGTTAGGTGGCGACTCTAAAAAATAATTTTCAAACCCAAGAGTCACTGAACGCCACCATACGTCGCGTGCTGTTTCGACCGGTTCGAAATAGGGCTCGACATTTAGTATGATGTTTTAGTATGAATTCCCAAGAAGAAAAGCATGAATCCCAAGTCCTAAGTATAGGTTTAAGTTTACAAGAAAGCTCAAGTCTTTGAAGTTTCATTTATATGAAATACTCTTGATTTAAAGAAAAGATGGATCCTTTGATTCCAAGTTAAGACATGAAATCCACATTGTTCATCCTGTTTATGATTTAAAGTAAAGAAGAGCATAATTGTTTTTCTTTATATAAACCCTTATGCTAATTTAAGGTGTATTTTCTTAAAGTAAGAGCATATGTAACTGGGAGTAGTATTTAGAACCGAGATGAGAATGTGGATAGGCGTATCCAAAATCCTAGAACCTACGAGCCAACGTAGGTTAAGATCTTTCACAATATGGATGAATTAAAGTATAGTGATCACTAAGTTAAGGTTCTATTCTGATGGCAAGGGTAGAATAACTCTCCCCAATGTAGGTAAGACATTGGACTCTATGGTAGCTCTTATGATTTATGTCGGTTAGAAGAATCTCCTATAAGTAAGATTTAAGGCAAAGATCTTAAGAAACTAAGTGTTATGGCTCACAAGTTATTTGACATGATTTATTATCTATGTTTTTTATGCTCTTTCAGTCTTAAGCTTTACTCAAGTCTAAGGTGAGTCATTTACACTTGGCATTCATTATTTTGAAAGCTTATATTGTTGATACTGTTGTTTTAAGTATGCATTCGCCCCTACATGCTCAGTACATTCTAGAAATACTGATCCACATATATGTTTGTGTGCTGTATTATCTTATAACGTAGGTCCTGGTGTCCGTATCCAGCAGCGTGACTGATTTCAGCATCACTGCTGTATCCCTACTTGTGGTGAGTCCTCATAGTTTGAGGGCCCGAATTCTCAAATTTCCTTATGTTTGATAGTACTTAGCTTTTAATTTCAATTGGATATTCGGGTCAGCTGAGGTCTATCCCAGTGGCTCTCTAGTCATTTGTAGAGGCTTGTCTCATGGTAAACATTTAAGTTTGTAAAGTTGTTTAAGATTTGAAATTTAAGTTTTGATTAAAGAGTATGGAATTTCTTACCATTATTTCCTTATATTTTATTTTCATCTTATCATGTGAATTTTGAGCTGAATAATATATCATGAGTTAGCTTGGGACTACTTGTAGCCTTAAGTACCGTGTGACGTCAAGGGGGTTCTCTCAGTACGTTATAAGCAAATCTGTCATCCTTGGTAGGAAGATGGGAAAAGATTGGCTTGTGAGGTTCATCTCTGTATTTAGCATTTCTGGGGTCAGTGTCCCCATGGAGGACTAGTTGGTTAATCTCATAAGAGTTGTCATCCAGATGTTTTCATGAAAGCTTTCTAGACCTTGCCTTATCTCTTCAATAATTACCTATGTTGGATAGAGTGGGTTTTGGATTATGATCTTGAACTTTGTTCCTCCCTATTCAAACTGGAGTGGGATCATTTGTTCCATAAACCCTATCTCCAACCATAAAGTTGGTTGATAGTTGTAAGATCCCGCGAAACTTTTGAGCTTAATTCAGTCCTTTAAGCTTGTCAAGGGGTCCCAAACTTAGAAAATTCTAACCAAGTTCCCAAACTTAGCCTATTTTGGACTTCGAAAGTTGGCATTCTCATCTCGCCATCTTTATGTCCTTTAATGTCCTGTATTTTCATTAATTCACGAATAGGAAGGTCAATAGGTATTCCCAGACTAGTTTTGGATTTTTTGGTACACGTTTAGATCATGTTCGGAGTCCCAAACTAGTGAACCAATGCGACCTTGGCACGTCGCGTCGCCAATCACGTTGGTCAACATTTGTGCAGGCTGCCAGAGCCAAAACTTCTGAGGCTCGACGCGATCATGGCCCGGCATATCGAGTATCACGTTGCAGCCATCAACATGCCGCGTCGCTTGTAGCATCGACACCCAATTTTTAGTCATTAATGAATGCATCCTCAAGGGCAAAAAGGTCAATTTCCCACCCCTATATAAGTCACAAACACATAATTCAGCCCTATTTTACCCAAATTATAGTTGTTTCTCTCTCAAATCCATCAAGAACAAGCTTAGGGTTTCCAATTGAGGATCCAATTTCAAGAATTTCATCATTTGTTTTCAAGACTCTTTCATACAAGGTATGCATAGTGTTGATTTATGGATTCCTTTCATCCATAAAGCTCAAGAACCCTATTTCAAATTATAAATCATGATGTTTATATTATGGGTGCTTTGTAACCATGTTTATCTTATTGTACGATTCCCAAGTTGGAATCTTTACGTGTTTATTATAAAACTACGTTAGC
>NC_061112.1:93278794-93417557 GCF_002878395.1 Capsicum annuum | reverse complement strand
AGAAAATATTTTTCAGTCCTCCAATTCTTTTGCTCAAGATTATATTTTAAAACTATTTCATATTTCTCTCAACTTTCTGTGGATTTTTTGTGAAAATTTATTTTTGTGGTAAAAATATGAAATAGTTTTCTGCATCCATAATCTTAGGTGTTACCAAATTTATAATTGATCAATTTGGAGGGAATAAGAGGAAGTGAGAGAAATAATAGGAAGGGAATATTGAAAAAATGAAAGAGATAAAAACAGTTTATTTTTAATTGATATATTATACTAACCATAGTTAGAGGTTTAATTTAGAACAAATTAAATCTTAACCATTTAATTTAATTATGCCATGTGTCATTAATCAAAATGGGGACTTGGAAAAATGGAGAGGAGCCTGATCCCAAATACATATTAAGACATCAAATACATATAAATTTTGTTTAGTTTAAAGTTACGAACCGTAATTATTTCAAGTATTAGCTACTCCATTTAATTACGTATGAATGTTTTTTCCACGTCAGGTAATTTGTCCCAAAACAAATAGAGTAGGTTGGATTGAAAAGTGGCAAGGATTGAATTTAAAGAACAGCACATTCATTTCGATTATAACCAAAACGTGTTACTTATGTAGCCACATTGTGATCAAATTCTTCAACAAAACGTATTCTTGAAGTAAAGAAAATTGAGATAAATTAATTATTAGATTAATCAAGTAAACAGATTTGCCATGTATTTCATCAATCAAATTATCAAGTTCTCAATTCAGTCCATTAATTTGAAACCAAAAGTTTATGAAAAAACTGATGTATCAATCAAATAATACAACAGGACTGTACAGTTTAACCTATGATTTGCACAAACAAGAACATGAACATGAAGAGAAAAAATCAAGAATTGCTGGTCTTGTTTCCAGATCCATTCAAGAAGAATTGGAAGTTCACAGTTAAGTCTCCAAAGTAACAATGTAGATGTCGAGAGAGAGAGTCAGAGGCTTATGAGGGAGCAACTGATCCATTCTCGAGGGGCTCGCTGATTTCAAGAAGCTCATTGCAGAGACCTGTGAAGACAATGGAATCTGTTTCGATAGGCTTAAATTTGAGTAGAGCTGAAGGAATCAAATCCTCCTCTTCAAGTGTTTTAGCCCTCTCACCAGGAGCTGGAAAATGGGGAATCACACGCCTCTTGACAAGCACCGGATGTAATAATTCAAACTCTAAGCTTGGTTCCTTCAACGCTGAGCTCACAAACTACAAAATACAAAAACAGAATAAATGAGGAAGAAAAATCTACGAGAAAAACATAAAGTAAAAGCACATGTATACATGCTGACAAACATTTAACTGGAATATGACATGTAGAGACACCAGATTACCAATGAAGAAAGAACCACAAAATACAACAACAATAACCAGTGCAATCCAACAAGTGGGATCTAGAGAAGGTGGTGTGCCTTACCCTACCCTGTGAAGGTGGAGAGATTGTGTCCCGAAGACCCTTGGCTCAAGTAAGACATATCAAAATCAAGAATGTGCAGCACAAGTGGGATCATGTCATATCTAGAGTCATGAAGATAAAACCACAATACATCTGGAAATAAAATCAGAAAACAAAATGAAGAATCATTTCATTAACAAAAGGGTAACTTATACAGAGAACCTAGTTGTGGTTATACAAGTCATAATCAAGTAAACTTTGCAGGAAAACCATATCCCTCCAACATCTCCTGTACAAACTCCCATTACACCATATCATAAGCCTTCCTCGGATCAATCAAACATCTAGAAGTAGCTAATTGTAATGGTGAAGGGAATGGATAATTGAAGGTAGAAGGGATTTGGGACAAGAAGATCCAATATATTCTCTCCTATGTATACTAGTCATGGGTATTTGACAAGAATCTTAGCTTTGATGGGCCAACTTCAAGATTTTAGATACCATCCTGTGCGTAAGGAACATAAAATTTCTCATCTCATCTTTGCAGATGAGTTGATGATTTTTTTGTAACGGTAAGGAAGAATCTGTCATAAGAATTATGGAAAGCTTTACAACATTTTTCAGATACTATTGGACTGGTACAGACAAATCCAGTCTGTTTGTGGCAGGAGTAGATGATAGCACATAAAGCAGGTTGTTGGAGACTACTAGCTTCACATATGGATTTATTATCAATCAAGTATTTAAGACCCCCCACCCCCTTCATCTAAGAAGTGGAACAAACTAGATTGTCATCAGCTGGTCTTGAGTATCACAGAGAAGATTAGAGCCTCCTTTACTAGATATTTGTCATATGCAGGCAAATTACAGGTTATTAACTCTTTTCTCTTCTCCTATCATGACTTACTGGGAGCTGTTTTCATCCTCCCTCAGAATATTCTTAAGGATGTTGATAGAATATGTAGAGAATTCCTTTGGGCAGCATGTGAAAAGGAGGAGTTTCACTTGTATCTTGGGAAACAATGTGTAAACCTAAGAGCCTAGGTGGTAAACATCAGAAGTTGTAAATTGTGGAACTTAGCAGCTGTTGGAAAGTTTAATATGGATGTTTTTGAATCATGAGGAAGCTTTATGGGTGAAATAGATACATGGTATTTATATGAAGAATGTAACTGAGTTCTGGAGCCATATACCTCCCCATTGATAGAATTTGGTATTGGAAGCAGCTTAATAAAATGAAATTGGAAATGGTAAATTGGTATAGGAATGACCGATACCAACTTACTCCTGGTAGTTACTCTGTTACTAATAGTTATAATGTTTCGTTGGCACCTGGATCAAAACTTAATATAGCTGAACTTGTTTTGTTGAAGCTCTTGCAGCCTAGACATAGGCTCATAGTGTGGCTGGCTACCCAAAATCTAAGTTGGTCGGACTTGGGTGCAGGTGTCCAATGTGGGTGCAGATCTAGAGGTCAAATCCTTCGTGATCCAAATTTTAAGATATGAACATACGGATCCAGGTCCGGATACGGGTGCAGTATACAGCTAAAAATAATTCAAATATCTAAAAATAGAGTTATAAAACCTAACTTATGAGATATTATGTGGAAAACTTGAGGAGAAAATATTGATCAAGAGAAGAATCTTGGAAGGAGGCAAAAGGAAAAGAAGTGACATAGAAATTTCTTTCTTTTTTTTTTAATGAACTTTATAAAGGTGTGTGCGTCTGACGGGAGCCGAAATTTCTAAATACAAGGTATTCCATTTTCTTCAATTTCGCCTTACGTTTTGTTTTTTTTTAAATTACAGAAATAAATTTGTCCAGAACTTCTCTATCGATTTTGGTGGAAGTATCCAAATTTGGTTGACTAGATCGACTACAAATCCCACACCCACGTTGTGTCAACACGGGTGCAGAAAGCGAAAAGTCCGAGCAATTTAGCTCAAAATAGATTGTCAACAAAGGACAGACTGATGAGTATAGGGATAAATAGTGAAAACCCATATTGTGTTCTTTGTACACAACACACATAGAAAATGCCAATCATTTGTTTGTATCTTGTGAATGGACTACTGGAGTATGAAGACTGATGACCACCTGGCTTGGAATCAATATTCTAAGTATGGAAACTACGGCAATCTTACAACAGATCAAGCAATGGCACTGGAGCAAATTCAAGAAGGAAACAGTTGCTGCAATTTAGGGAGCAATTGTTTACTTTATATGGCAAGCACGCAGCTGGAAGATTTTCAGGAAGCATAATATACAACAGTGCAATATTCTGCGGCAGATTCAATTTAGTGTCACGACTAGAATTTCCATGTTTACTGGATCAAGACAGGCTAGGAAATGTTGTTATTTCATTGAGCAGGTCAGTAATTAGTTTTCTTTGAGACTCGACCCCTCTTGCACCCTTCCTCGAAGATGGTAAGGGGGTTCAGCTTTCTTCTTGTGTTTTGCATTTGTGTAGATGTTTGGTTTTTGTCTGTGGTAACATTATTTTACGGCTTATTGCCAAGAACAGGTGCACCAAAAGAGATAAGCAGACATGGAAAACTATTCCTTTGTGCATCTTATGGACAATTTGGCTAGAGAGGAACAAAGCTTGCTTCGAAGGGTAGCGAACTCACATTACCAGAATTAAGGATTGATATTTTATTTTATTTTTATTTTTTTTTGAGTAAAAAAAAAAAAGAAGGGGGTGAGTAATTTTATATTTCAGAAAGAAAAGGGAAGAATATTCTTTCAAGAAATAAATCCAGCTTATTCGACATTTATTTTACATGGAGATTGTGAGAAATATAAGAGAAAAATATTATTGAATTGTTGTAACTACATTATTAAATTGAGGCCCTATTTATAGACAATACATTCTAATCCTTTTCCTAATAGGACACTACATTACAATCCTTTTTCAAGTAAGATTATATATGCTATTCGTACTCCTACTCATATTCTAACAGAGATAAAACATGGAATTTCTGCTTTAGTTATTTTTGAGTTAATACATAAAAATGACCCTAAAGTTGACACCAAATTATAACTTTGACCTTCAACTTTGACAGTGCACAAATATGACCTTTAACTATTCAAAACTGCACAAATATGACCTCCAATCCTACGTGGCAAAACGCGTGTGCAACACGCAAAACTGGGCGCGTCAAGCTTAAAATCTAAGGGCATAATACATAAATATGACCTTAAACTTTGACAGTGCACAAATATGACCTTTAAATAACTCTTCACTGTTATTTTTTCATTATTTTCGGCTCAAAGATGAAAATGACATCTAATTCTTTTTGTCATTGCGGAAAAAGAGCAATATTGAAGATTTATTAATTAGGCGGGTCAGCCTCATATGAAAAAATTGAGTGGGTACGTATATATATTATAAAGCAGAGAACGAATTTAAGTTATATAATATATCTAAATATTATATATTTAAATATTAAATTAAAGATGAAACTATACTAATAATAAAAAAATTATAGTTTTAATAAAACGTCATTAAATTAATGTTATTAAGGATAGTAGTAGTAGTATATTAAATTAGCGTTATCAAATTAACGTAATTAAAATGTTATTAAATTAACGTTATTAAATTAACGAGGGGCGGACCTACGTGGTTGTCATGTGAACCCTCTCGGTAAAAAAATTACGTTGTATATATATAAGATAGAAAATGTATATTTATGTATGTATATTAATGTTGAACCACATGAAACAAGACACTTAGATAGCCCCGTGGTGTTATTTGCTCTTCTTGGGCGCTTCCTTCAGCCTACTGTGCGGGTTCGATCCCTGCTAGTGGCTGTTTTTTTTTTAATTAAAAAAAAACTAGGTACTGCTGCTATAGAAATAAATAAAATAATAATAATAATAATAATAATAATAATCTTTTAAAATTTTAAAAAAGTTAGGTGCTGCTACTATAGAAATAAATAAAAAAATTATAATAATAATAATAATAAAAAAAAAAAAAAACGACGTCGTTTTAACACAAAAAGCAAAACTTTGACAGTGCACAAATATGACCTTTAACTATTCAAAACTGCACAAATATGACCTCTCTCTCCAAGTCAGCCCTTTTAACGACATGACACCGTGTGATTGGATTACCTTTCCACGTAGGCGCGAGTGAGACTCACGCATGGGGTTGCAATATCGGAGGTTATATTTGTTCAGGTTTTGAATAGTTAAAGGTCCTATTTGTGCACTATCAAAGTTTAAGGTTAAAGTTATAATTTGGTGTCAATCATTTTTATGTATTAACATTATTTTTCTATGCCAGCTATACTTTCACCAATATAGTGATTAATGCAAACTCAGATCTAACTACACAAAATGTCGAATGTAACGCAAGCAGAGATCTTCATTGTACAGATCTACTCGTCCCCCGTGCTCCTCCTCCTTTTCGTTTCTGATATGTAAAATTACTTGCCCTTTTGTCCTTTCTATTTTAATGTTATTGCAAGAGAGTATTTTTCAATAAGAAAGAAACTGATTCGACACCCAAGACTCCTTGTACTTTTCATGTATTTTAGTAATCTCACTGTACCGTATATCGGATATCTTGAAAGCTTAAAACTTCGTTATATCACATAACAACAACATACCCAATGTAATCCCACAAATGAGGTCAGGAGAAGGTAGAGTATAGGCAGACCTTACCCAATGTAATCCCAGGTCTGGAGAAGGTAGAGTGTGCAGACCTTACCTCTACCTAATGGAGATAAAGAAGTGGTTTTCGAAAGACCCTTGGCTCAAGTGCAAAATATATATTTGTGCCGTTCTTCTAGGTTTACCTCTACCTTATTTATATCACATCCTTCTACAAAAATATGCTAATGTTGTGCCATAATCCTTCGACGTACTTAAAAAGTGAAGATAATAAGAGATTAAGTAAGAGAGAAGAATCTTTTATTTCTCTCGAAAAGTCAATGCATTCTATGCTTAGTATTTTGGAAATAATTGAAGCTTTGCTTTTGAATATAACATAAGTTCCTTGAAGAGAATACATAAAGTTCTTACCAATTTAGATTTTACTAATTTGACTCTTACTCGTGACCTTCAGGTCACATTTGACAATAACTTTACCGGTTATGCCAAGGGCACTCTTCAACCATAAAGATAAAGAAAATAAGAATAAAAAGTAAAGTAAAAGTAAAGTACAAACCTCATAAAGAGCACTAGTTGACTCAGAAGGTAGAAAGACACCTTGAAGCAACACTCCATCCGGAAACTGTATTCGGATAATGGATTTTATGTACTTCTTTCTTGCGGCTTTTGCCTGCTTTTCCCGATAAGATTTAGGAATCAATAATTTCGACTCGTCTATCTTCTTCCTCTTCATCTCTGCCTCTCTTCTCAATTCCTCACGTGAGAGGTTAAAGAATGAGGCAGGTAACACAATTTTTGCTGCGATGCTCTCCGGAACAGAAAAGAACACCTTAATCTGTAGAGTATAAAAATAAGAATGTCAGACGCAGAAAATAGGGCAAGTGCTGAACAAAATGTCAAACGAATACAACAAGATACCCACTCTAATCGCACAAAGTGAGGTCTGGAGAGGGTAAGGTTTGCTGCAGATTTTACCTCTACCTTGGAGATAGAGAGGCTGTTTCTAGTACTCAAGGAAAAAAAAAGTCCAAAGCAGTATAGAGAAAAAAATAGCGGAAATGAAGAAGCAAAAGCAAAATACTACAGACAACCTGTGAACAATAAAATGTCATATAAGTAGAATATTAGAGTGTTGTTTCAAAAGTATGAAAGTGTTGATATAACCTTCCAAACTTAAGATTGACCGTATTCAACAAAATTAAGCTTGATAATATTCACCAACTTCTCACCAAAATGATCTTTCTAGACCTGAGGTGAAAAGACACTTGAAGCACACACTGAAAGCAAGGTGGGGAATTATATCAAAATTACTCGTGCAAAAGTGAAATCTTAGGGTCCTAGGAGTTAAGATGAGAAGAAGGGTTCTGGAGCTGAGAAGCCACCTTGTGACAAGGTTTGGAACCCTGAAAACTCGAGAGAGGCCCCTTTTAACTCTTTCAAAAATCCACTTTCCTTGAAGACTAGGTCACACATGAACAATGATAAATAGGATGTAGTACTTCGAAGCTGAAAAAAGGTCCTAAAATGTTTTGATATGCTTTGTCTTTTTGCCCTTCGCTCATATATCTCTTAAAACGCTTGAGAAGGAGCCTTGGAGCAATGATAAAGTTGTCCCCATATGACATATAGGCCATGGGTTGAGTCATGGCATTAATAGGCACAGGGGCAGCTCAAGCAAATTAGTAACCTAAAGCCAAAATCAAACAGAGGCCTTAAGTGTTTTGAGAAAAAAGACTAACGGCTCCAAAAAAACAAATGAGAAAGTAAATGAAGAGGAAGCAAAAAAGGAGGACAAAGAATCCACCAACACTAGCCACACTGATTTGACAAGAGTGTGGCAGTCGGAAGATTATACATGGAGGTTATGCGCCCTTAAATGCTCAATAATTAGGTACTTTTGCTGATCTTGCTTATGAATAAACTAGACCGAGAAAAAATCCTTATAATACATTGCGAGTAACGTAGCTTTCTTTTGGTTGAACATATTGTAAAGCATCAAAAAGGGCGGCCGGTGCAACATCCCACGTTCACACAGGATCCTGGGAAGGGCCGCACCTCTAAGGGCTTGTGATATAGGCGACCTACCCTGATTCAAGCATTAGTAGCTGATTCCATGGCTTAAAACCGTGACCTATAGGTCACACGGAGACAATTTTCCGTTGCTCCAAGGCACCCCCTTAGAATAATACAAAGCATTGTTTCTATAAAAGAAGAAAAATAAAACATAAAGAAAATAGCAAACAACTAAAGGAAGTTTAGTTCGAGATATCCAGCATACTCTCTATAGAACTTTCATTGCCAGTACAGATTTATACAATAACTACGCCTCAATCCCAAACAAGTGAGGTCCTAGTACTGATTAACGCATGCAGAAAATGATTAATTCAAAAATCTGAGTAGCATTAGGCTAAAAGAGGCCACGTGATAACTCCAGTTGAACATGCTAAAAATGGCATTGAACTACATAAGTAGAAAACACACAAACAAATAATACTAGAGCTTCAAATGTAATTTATCTTTTCCTAGTCACTTGCTCCAAGGGTCTAGATCTATTGGTCGATTTTTAATACACACAATTAAGATGAAGGCTCAAGGTCAAGACCTACAAACTTGTGGTAAATTCTCAACAGAAATTAAATGATGAGTATAGGGGGCAACATTTAAATATCTAACTGGATATAGCAAAATGTAGAATATTTTAGCTTATATCTGTAGCAGCTAGATAGGATCTCTTATAACATCCAGTTGGTAAGGTGAGCCACGTTAAGCAAAGAGTCGCCGGAAAATTATATAGTGTACACAAAGGTTAAATGTTAGTTATAATGAGAGTGTATTTAATTTTGTACACTCTTAGCACAGTTGAGAAGAAAATTTGCACATCCTTCGCCAAACTTTTGGCCCTCCCACTACCAGTTGGTTTTACACATAGGAGGACAAATGACATAAAGTTTGCACCAAAGAATATTTTTATGTTTATAAGCATTGATGCATTCAGAAAACATGAAAAAAGATAGATGACATGCTCCATCAATTCTGTAAATTCTAATATCCCAAAAAAAAAAAGATTTGACTCATTCAACTTCCCAACAAAGTTCATTCAAGCTAATTCATTGGATTATTCTTTTGAAAATTTTGTTTTTAAACGTCCAAGAGAAATATTTTGGCAATCAAAGAGTGAGGTCAATGTCCCGTCAAGGTCCAGAGGATTGACACACAGTAGCTGACTTGCAAGTATTAAAAAAAAAAGGACACAACAGGGGATGTCCGTCTGTCTAACTAGTAATGGTTTTCAAATAAAGGTTCATCAGTACATGTAACTAAGAAATATCTCTAATGAAGAAACCCAATCCAAAGTAATTGGAACAGATTACAGCTTTTCAATGTTTCTAAAATGAACTAACCATGCCTAGAACTAGTCTAGAAAATGTCGATTGCTTTCTGCCTAAAGATTTCTACACAGAGAACGAACTATGACAGAGAGAAAAAAACAAACTGATCGATCACATTCTATAGAACCTTATAATTGTCATTTTATTACAAGTCTCACTGAAGAATAATTCAGACCAAAAGTATGTCAGTACTCAGTACTACCACTCTATAGCTCTCCTTCTAAAAGAAATACATGTTACCACAAAATCCTGATAACCATGAGAAGGACCGATAAATGGAAACCACCAACTAGATGCTCGGATTCCCTTTCTAAAAGAAATACATGTTACCACAAAATGATAAACCCAACATATTGTTATTATTTCATCTCCTGCGTACAAGTATAGCTATCCTTATCTCAAGGAAATACGCAAGTATCATGAGTGTGAATGTATGATTAAGCATAAAAAATTACAATATAGTCAACGAATCGAACAAGCTCATCTCAGAAGGCATATATAAGGAAATAAGTAAAGATATAGTTATTCCGCTAACTTTTTAAGAAAATAGTGCTATTGATGCGCCTATTTCAATTGTTATTATGGTTTTAAGCATCACATTCTCAAACATATAAGGTCCAGTTAATCAATACAACAAGCCAGAAGATATAGTATCCCGACACAAAAATAACAGAAAATCTCACTAACCGGCTAATGTCAGGATGACAACAGTATTCATCAATTCTTATGAGAAAGGGCTTTGCTTAGTGGGAAGCAGTAGAAATAGCAAGGTGCTACGTCATGTTCAACTAAGAGAAATGACTGGACGCCAAGGAAATTTTATCGCTGAAGCATCAGGAAAAGTAATAATTCAATAGTATCAAAGAGTTTCAATATTCGAGCACTGGTAAACTAAAGCTTTGAAGAGAACATAGAAACTAAAAGACCAACAACAACAACAATAACATAGCCAGTGTAGTCCCACAAACTAGGGTCTGCGGAGGGTAGTGTGTACGCACACCTTACCCTCACCTCAAAGGTAGAGAGGCCGTTTCCAATAGACCCTCGGCTCAAGAAAAACAGTCCAAAGCAGTCCAGCAAAAGAAGTAACAGAGGTACAAAACAACAGCTAAAAAAAAAAGGACAGTCCGGTGCACTAAAGCTACCGCTATGTGTGGTGTCCGGGGAAGGGCCCCACCACAAGGGTGTATTATACGCAGCCTTACCTTGCATTTCTGGCAGAGGCTATTTCCAAGGCTTGAACCCGTGACCTCCTAGTCACATGGATGCAACTTTACCAGTTACTCCAAGGCTCCCCTTCGTACAAAACAACAGCTAATAACAAAAAACAGCAAATCATAACAGAAAAGAAACTATAACAATACGATAATTGAGGTAAAACATCATCAACAACAACATATTGTAAAAACATGTTGTTACAAGGAAGCAATATATGTAAAAAGAAATCGAAAGACAAACTACAGCATGTTCAACTAATAGAAAATATTGGACACCAAGGAAATTTTATCGTTGAAGCATCAGGAAAAGTAATATTCAGTAGTATCGAAGAGTTTAACTATTCAAGCATTAGTAAACTAAAGCTTTGAGTCTGACATTCCGTATAGGACTTTAACATCACATGGAAACTAAAAGATCGAACTTTGATTAAAAAAAAATCCAAATTCTACCTGTCTATCGATCTTCTTCGGCTCAACTGGTTCACTCCCCTTAACTTGGGATGCTGATGCCAACTCCTCAACCTTCTTTGGCTCCAAAAGCAAAACCACATTCCTAAGTACAACAAGTTGTTCTTCAGAAGGAACATCCATCACAGCCCAAATTTCCCCACCTTCTTCTTTCAACTCAAATCCAACAAACTCCAATAACTCCACTCCACCTACAACATCACCTATAGCCTCCTTAATCTTCAAATTCGCCATCCTTATTTTCCTAAACTTATCGTTCATCGGCTCCTTCCCGATATTCTTTAACAACTTCATAACCACCTCAACTGACCCCTCTGATGGCTTTCCTGAAACATATAAACTAACACATTCCTCCACTTCACTTCTAACAACTTTACTTTCAACAACATCCAAATTACTCACTTCAGAACTTAAACAACTATCGATATGAGTTGAAACTTCTTCTTCAGAAACAAAACCATTACCACAAACAGGACACTCAAACACATTAAGTGAATACCCTTTTGGATTCCTCTTACCACTAGTAACTAACTCACCATATGGATCAAAACCATCCTTTGTTTCACTTTTTTTCTCAATTCTTGAATCACAATTACTTGGTTTTTGTGCCAAAGTTCTTGAACCTAATTCATCATAGGGATCAAAACCATCCTTTATTTCACTTCTATTAACCTTATCATCACGTTTATTCTCAATTGTTGAATCACCATCTCTTGGTTTTGGTGCCAAGGTTGTTGAACAACTATCAAAACCATCCTTTACATCAGCTTTATCTACTTTATTATTATCAATTCTTGAATCATAATTTCTTGGTTTTTGTGCCAAAGTTCTTGAATTTGCATGTAAATTATTTGAGGAAGAACTACTACTACTACCACTACCCAAAACTCTACCTTGACCTTTAAATTTACCTGATGATGAAGAAAAGTTGACTTTTTTCATGAATCCTTTCATCTTATCCTTCATGTCACCCATTTTTCAACAACACCCTTTGCTTAGATTCAATACAAATCAAAATCAAGAAAAAAAAATCAACCTATGTATATCGGGTTGGTTCCTTTTTTTTTTCTTTGTATATATCAAGAATCAAGAATCAAGAATCAAGAATCAAGAAAGTGAGAAAAGGGGGAAATGTTCCTCAGATTTCTTTGAGATTTTTTTGTGGAATTGAGATGGGAAATCTAAGGAAAAAATTGAGTTGAAATTTTTGGGGAAGGAGGAGGAAAAAGTGGTGGAAAAAAGAGTTTTTTTATTATTGTTATTTTTTTGCAACCAATTTGATTTTGGATTTTGTTATTAAGGCGTGTTTGGGCGGAATTGTTCTTTAAAACGCGGCATTTTTGAAATTATCATGGAGGAGTTGTTTAGGTGCTTATTTCCTAGGGGTTGTTCTTTAGGTAGATATTGATCCAAATTAAAAAATTGAATTAAATTGGTTAAATAAATTAATTTTTATTTGATTTGGTTTTAATTAATAACGGATCCAAATAGATCAGTGAATACTCATAGTCACACTAGATATGTTTTAGGGCTTGATATGTATATATTGATCAGGGAGATTTCAATTGAATCGATCAGATCCGACCCATGAAATCCGATGTTGGAGGAAAAGGGGTTTACATCCAAAGGGAATTTTGGGCCAGGCTTTAGAGCTTGGTAGACCATCTTGAACATGAGATCTGATGTCGACCAATCAAAATATTGTAAAGTTTAAAATAAATGAGCAAAAAATAAATGAAGGGAGTAGTATTCTTTTATTCATGATATTTTGAAATTTCACCAAAAATTACAGTAAAATATTCTTTAGCATTTATTTCACCCATGATATTTTTCTTAATCTACACGAAAAATTTTCTATACTTGAACCTTTATAAGTTCACACTACAAATATTCATTGAAATGATAGAATATAAAGCACAAAATATGAAAAGAGAGAATTGCTCGGATGTTAAGCACCCCTCACTTTTAACCTTGAGGGTTGAGGTTAAAAGTTTGAGTCGTTGCGATACTTTATTTGAATTACTTTATTTTCTTTTCTTATAATGTAAGTAATTAACTTTGGACATCTTTAAGCTAATCATTTTTTTATCTTAAATTTCAAAATGGAAAAGAAAACTAGAAAATGATCAATAATAAAAATTTCAACTTGAGCGAATATGTTTAGTCTCTCATTTACTCAACATACAAAGATAGGCAAAATTAAATTGAAATGCGTTGTATCAGTTTGCACGGGGTGTATTATAATTTCGAGTTTTTACTTTACATACATAGTAATCCCAACCCAACAAAAATAATCTTCATCTTTAATTTTACAAATTTTAGCTAAGACAAAAATTGTATGCATATATTATACTTAGATTATACACGACATCAATTACAAAGTTGTGATGGCTAGACGAATAAATTTTTTTAGCCGTCTTGCCAAAAAAAACTATTTAGAAGAACAACATCATCATGATTTAAAACTGCAACCATTAAAGGCCTGTTAGTAGGATTCTTGAAGGTACAACAAATTGCTAGTTGTAACAATTGAACCATTTGATCTCCAAATTCTTGGTAATTTTGCACCACACTCTTGTCAAAAGTATCAATAACAGACTTTTATTGAAACATTATTCGAACTCAACTAGGCAAATCAATCACTTTGTACTTGACAATGGCGTCTAACAGGGCCATATCGGTCAGAAATTCCAACAACAGGACACCAAAGTTATAAACATCTGATTTTTGAGAAATTTCAAGGCATATCCCACTTTCAGTGTCTGATAGCCGGGGAGAGGACAATTATGGTGGCATTTAGCATGAAAGTATGAATAATCCCTAATCTAAGAGATGAACATCAAAAGAATTGGTGAGTAGAACATTGAATGACCTTATGTTACCATGAAAAATGTTAGGACTCTGAGTATGGAGAAATTCTAAGCCACGAACGACTTCATAGACGATCTGATCGTTACTTCCCATGTGATTTAGGATTTCTTAGTCATTCCATCTTCTTTTATGTGACAAACATGTGAAGTTCAGAAACAAAATTAGGTGAAAGAAAATTAAGGGAACAAAGTTGTATATTTTTGTCAAGAATACATTAACTAGTTTTGTGAAAATCTTTGAGGAGTTTTATAAATAACAAGATGTACATTGAACCTAATTCAATTTATAAAATTAGCTCACAAAGCGAAAATTGTCCAAAATTACAACACGAGATAATAACTCGTTCTCTTATTTAATATGGGATACTTGACGCGAACCCACATGTCCAAATTTGGATATCTAAAGTGTGTATAACATAATATGATGGACCAATATTGAAGCATGGTGGACCAATATTGAACCAAGACTATGATTAAGTCTGACTTTGATCGTATGTGAAGGAAAATGCATCAAATCTAACTCAATCTTAAACTCTAACTCATGAGATATATATTATTCAAAGATCATATAAGAAAACAATAACACATTTCCTCAACGAACTTGAAAAATTTAACGATATTATACACTTTATTTGACCAAATAAAAAATAGTTTACGATACACAACTTTTGATAGATTCTCCTTATCTCGACATTTAAATGGGAGGGGTATAGGAAAAAAAAAAAGAAATACAAAGAAAATAGTTAGAAGAAATATTACCATGTAAAAGAGAATTCAAGCTACTCATAGGCACATTGTAAGCTAATACAAGAAGCTTTTCATTTTTTGAATAATAATATGTTTTTAGAGAAAACAAACTTCGCTGAAGATCACTCAATTTTGCCAATTCTTGAATCCTTTTTATGAATTCCTCGTGAATCAAACAACAATCTTTTAACCTCTTAATAAATACAAATTTTCCATTTTCCAATTGTTCCTTGTACCTATTTCCCAAAGTTCCTTCTCTCAATAACTCTGCTTCTAAACTCAATGTGTCTACTAAATCGTATTCTTTTTTAGTAATCTCAAAAAATGCTAGGTTTTGATTCACTGGTGTCGTTTAGACCAGGATTCCCTTGGTCCTTATAAAGACCAGCAGCATACCTGGATTTACCGTCCATCCAGAGAATACCAGTCATTCAGCTTAGAAACCATTGAACTAGCTACCGAAGAAGGGGAACTTCAACTAAGAAAGAAGAAGAATAAGAAGAATTGCTTAAGTAAGGTAGTCACTTCAAACCACCGGCTTCCACTCCTAACGACTGGCACTTAACCCCTTTCTAATAAAAAGACTCATCTCTCTCCAAAAAGCGTAACCTATACGGGACAGCCAAAGGGAGAGGTAAATTGTAACCTATAACCCGAATCCCCTAAAAACCCGTATTCTACCCGCATTCTACACTCCGTCACCGGGTCTTAACCCTGAAGCTAAAGCTATCTCTAACGATTAATCAACAATTCGAAGTGCTTTTCTTGCGTATTCTTGATAAACCAGCGTTTATATATAGATGTAGGTCTCTCTCAAGACTTAGATTAGCGCTCAGCATTCCCTGCAAAACTTCCTTGAATAGCTGAACGTCCAAACCCGATGAAGGCGAACCTGATCTCCCTGCTGGTCACCTTTATCAGCTCTATCCCCTCTACCGAATCTCAACGTTTAAGCCCACAGTAAGCATATGATGAGCCCAAACAAGAAATCCAAGAACACCTATACTGATCATGGCATAAACCATGCCTAGATACCCAAAAACCATTTTTTCTGAAAAAGTTGAAACGATATGACTGATGATACCGGATCCAGGCAGAATAGGAATATACACCTCTGGATGACCGAAGATAGTGGTTGGACAATTAACTAGGTCTATAAGCCAAAAACTAAATGAAAAGGACCAAGCGACCCCCTTTATGATGTGAAGAGACACCCCTTCTCCCAAAGTTACGGGGCTATTTTGCCGAGTTCCATAGAGAGAGTTGTCTCGCGCCCCTAAGTATTCTCTACCTACCCACCTGTGTCGGTTTTGGGTACAGGTACCCTCTTGCTCAAAGTTGTTCGAGCTTTTCCTAGGAGTATGACATGGGTTACTTTTCGATTATAATCGGTGGAATCGACCATTTTGCTACATAAAGAATAATCGATTTGACCAATCCATAAGAACTGAAATGTCACAATATTTTTTTGACACAATTAAAAGTGATGGAAAACAAAGAATATCTTTTACATACCCGCCAGCGTCGACAAGGCAAGTAGTGGATCTTTATTATCGAATGATATGGGAGACAGTCAAAGCATCAGTCTTGGTATCAACAGAAAAAAAGGACTGACTAACCGCCATTCAAGAAAGATCTCGAAGGCTCAAAATTTTTGCTAGCTTTGAAACATGGGCCGAAGGAAAGAGGAAGACCAAACAAAGTCGCGGTCAAAGCAAAGAAAAAGATGCCAAAAAAGTGAATCATGAATACGGGAGCTGCTACTGAGTACTGAGTGAACGGGCTGAGGGCTGCCCCCTCTTCCCCTCACTCTCCTTTCCCTAATATTTTGGTTCTGTGTCATTTTGTACCATAAAACACCTAGGATAAAAATCAGTATACTTTTAATGTCAAATCAAGATCAACAATAATAAGATAATTAGTTCATTGTGGTGCCCAAGAAGCGGCAAGATGAATAGAAATGTTGAAGGAATTGTTGGACAATAAAATTTTGAGTTGGAAAATAAATAATTGGGACAATAAAAATATTACAATAATTATTTTACTAATTTCAATATGTGAGTGTTACAATCTCTATGAATCCTCGGATTCGCCTTTTCAAATATAAATTCAAGGGCTTCAAGCTTGATATTAAATTTGAACTTAATTTGAGGATTTGATGGATTTGATCTTGACTTGTACTTGAATTCAAGGGCTTTTAGACTTGTTCTTGAATCATGTGGTCTTGATCTTGAATGCTTGAACTTTTGGAGAAACTGTGGCCTTTGATCTACTAGCTCTCTCTTGCTTTTTCTTAGAATTGTTGGTCCTTTTTCTAAATTATGAACCCTTATTTATAGTTGTAGGAAATAAAGAGTCATATCATGGTGAATATGAACTTCTTTTGACCAATCAGATTTAAGTGACATGACGCCTTTTATGAACTTCTGAGTTCACTAGGCCTACTACATCATTTTGACATGTGGTATGGTCCTATTGACTCCTTTACTTGACTTGGTATGCCACACCACTCGATACGTGGTGCTTATTTGGGCCTCTAGAATATGACAATATCTTGGGCTTAACAAATTGGGCTCATCATTTGTAACCTAAATCAATGGGCTAGCCCAATAAAAATTGAACTTTTATTAAATCCATACATTTTGAACTTAAATAATTAATTCAATTATATTAATCCACAATATTTATTAAGGACTAATATATTTTGAATTTAATATAATCTGAATTTCGTACGGATTTTAATTTAATAAAATTTTGTTGCTCACAAAATGCCCCTGCTTCATGACTGATCGAGTGTATACTTTAGAGACTAGACTTGAAGTATGATTATTTAAACATGCTTCATTCGTGCTTCAAAGGTTTTCATACATATGAACACCTTATTTCACTAGTTAAAAAAAAATAAAATTGAACCATGCAATTTACATGTTGATATTGTCTCTCAATGACTCTTTTTTTTATGTCTCGATTTATTTCCTGAATTTTTACACGTAAGATTCATTGGTGAGACATGATATCCAACTCCAATAATTAATTTCTTAATAATGTCCACTTCTACTAGGATATCTTGACTTTATCTAATTCCAAATAGAGTTAGGAAAACTTTTCACTGTCTTACTTAATTAGGAAGAAAACTCTTCCAATTTAAATTTTCTTACTTAATTAGGAAGAAAACTCTTCCAATTTAAATTTATATTGGAGATGAAAACCTTTTCAATTTGAATTTATATTGGAGATGAAAACAACTCCCAATTTGAATTTATACTGAAGAAGGAAACAATCTCCAATTTAAATTTATATTGGAGATGGAAACTCTTCCAATTTGAATTTATATTGGAGAGGGAAAATCTTTCTATTTGAATTTATATAGGAGAAGGAAATAACCGCCCTACTATGCTATAAAAGGACGTAGGTTTTCACTTGTTAATAGTAATTTTAGGGTTTCCAAGCCATGAATAATGTTGAGGTAATTTCTTTTCCTTCTATTTTTCGTCACCTTTTTCCAGCCTAGCATGTTAGTGGTAGAAAATTTATATCTTATTGTAGTAATATCAAAATCATCAACCATTTAATATTTCAAAAATCAAATTTCGAGATCTATAACATATCCAAAATTCAAATTTAAAATTCTTCAATACAATTCTCGATAAATTTTTGAAGTTATCCCTAACTTTTATCTTGCTGAAAATTTCAGATCTACGCGTCTTTGTCAAAACTTTTATATCTTGAAGTGGGAAGGACAAAATCACAAGTCTCTTGATTTTTGTGAAACTAGACACAAAGATATATAATATATTCAAAATTTATAATTTATACCTTTGATATCATTTCAGGTGTTATCCCAAAATCATCATTGGATTTTGTGCACTAGCAGTTTTAGATTTGAGCGATGAGACTAAAAAATTAATATCTCAATGTGGGAATGTCGAAATCGTAATCCAATTGACTTATAGGTACCAGAAACATGCATCTATAACATATCCAAGATTTGAAATTTATGACCTTTAAAATTATTTTAGATAATTTTTGAAGTCGATCCTTAATTTTGTCCAGCAAAGAGAATTTCAGATTCGCATTGCCTCATCAAATAATTTATATCTTGATGCGAAAACGTCACCATCAAAGGGTATGTTGAATGGCTCAAACTAGATTTTGAGGGCTTCATTCTTACTAAAATATCTTGTCTCAATCCAAGTTGGTGATATATGACTTTCAAGTGAGACGTCCCGTCAGGTAACAATCTCTCTTCTGCTTGTATTTTCTTTGTATTGTCTCTTTGCTTTTCTTCTTTTGTAGAATCAAAGCAATAGCAACGTGCAACAATCAGCTTAAGGTGCGAGAGTTTAATTTTACCTTCGTACACCTTAAGACCAACCAATTTGACTCCAATATTGGTGACTATGCAACAATCGGCTTAGGGTGCGAGAGTTTAATTTCGTCTCCGTACACCTTAAGATCACCCAATTTGGCTTCAAGACTGGTGACTATGTAATAATCAACTTAGGGTGAGAGAGTTTAACTTCACCTCCGTACATCTTAAGACCGACCAATTTGGCTTCAAGATTGGTGACTATACAACAATCGCCTTAGGGTGCGACAGTTTAACTTCGCCATCGTACACCTTAAGACCGACCAATTTGGCTTCAATATTGGTGACTATGCAATAATCAGCTTAGGGTCTAAGAGTTTAACTTCATCACCGTACACCTTAAGATCAACCAGTTGGGTTTTAATATTGGTGACTATGCAATAATTGGCTTAGGGTGCATTAGTTTAAATTCACCTCCGAACACCTTAAGACCGACCAATTTGGCTTCAAAATTAGTGGCGAGTTCAGCTTTAAGTATGGGCCCTTTCACTAATGTTCTCATGTAATGGTCTTCTTTATGTATGGACCCTTTCTCAGATACACTCATACAATAGTCTTCTTTAAGTATGGGTCATTTCACCAATGCACTCATGCAATGATCTTCTTTGAGTATGGACTCTTTCGTTGATGCACTTATGCAATGGTTTTCTCTAAGTATGGGCCCTTTCACTAATGAACTCATGCAACAATCGACTTAAGGTATGGGAGTTTAACTTTTCATCCGTACACCTTACGACCAACCAATTTAACTTTAAGATAGTGATCATGCAACAATTGGCTTAAGGTGCATGTCAGAGTTTAACTTTGCCTTCGTACATATTAAGACCAACTAATTTGGCCAAAAGATAGTGACCATACAATAATTGTCTTAAGGTGCGAGAGTTTAACTTCATGTCTGTACACCTTAAGACCGACCAGTTTGGCTTTAAGATGGTGACTATGCAATAATCAGCTTAAGGTATGAGAGGTTAACTTTGCCTCCGTACACCTTAAGACCGACCAATTTGGATTCAAGATTATAACCATGCAATAATCGACATAAGGTGTGAGAGTTTAACTGTAACGCCCTGAAATCTCATCCTGAAGTGTCACATGGTGCTTAAGGCTACAAGTAGCCCTAAGATAACCCTTTGAGCCTGCTACTACTTCTAACACTTACTTTAGGATAAATAAACCAAGCACTAATACTATATCACGTCCAGTCTGAATTAAAATAACTGAAAAACATCTTTCGGATAACAAATACTGAGAATCCAAAAAACTTCAACTAATAGTCCGACAAGCCTCTACTTACTAAGAAACTAGAGAGTCATTGGGACAAACCCCCAACTGACTCTAACTGAACTAAAAAGAAATAAATCAACTACGACGAAGACTGAAATCAGGGAAATAGGTCCTCGAACCATGAGGACTCACCAACTACAAAAGTGTAGATGGAGGTACTCGGAGGTCAATGTCGCTGCTGAGATTGAGCACCTGAACCTACATTATGAGACAATGTAGCACACAGACGTATATGTAGATCAGTACTTTGAGGATGTACCGAGTATATGGAGGTGTATGCACTAAGTAAACAATATCATCAATCTTTATAAAAATCATGCATGCTGACATAAATGACTCATGGCTTGAATAAATCTGAAATCTAAATCTCATAAGTCATAAATAATGAAGCATGTAGCATAAATCTCGTGAGTCATTATACTTAGTTCTAAAATCTGTATTCTTCTCTTATTCTCAAATCTTGTAAACGAAAGGAATCTTAAAACAACAATTTTCAAAACATATACTTTTAACTTAAAGAGAATAAAGAACTTCCTTTGAAACTTAGGGACTCAAAGACTTGGGATTATGGAACTTTGGGACTCTTTGGGAGTTTCTTCTAACTGACATAAACCATGTGAGCTGAAATGGTATCCAACGTTTTACCCACATTAGGGAGAGTTGTTCTATACCCTTGCCATCGTAATAGAACCTTAACTTTAGTGATCACTATCTTAACCCACTTGGGGTAAATCATAATCCTACGGTGTCTCATAGTTCTGGGGCATGAAACCTTGGAATCAAGACCAACTCGGTGCTAAATACTACTCACATATTTAGGCTCAGAACTTTTAGAAAAATCCACCTTAAATCAGTCCAAGAATATAAAATGAAAGCCAACTATGCTTCTCTTTGCTTTAAATCAAAATAGTGTGGATTACTAGTTTAACTTAAGCCAAAGAGCAATCTTTCTAAAAATTTGGAATGCTTGTTTATCAAATCATACCAACAACATCTTCATGAAACATTAAAATTCATACTTGGGCTCAAAGCATCAACATATACTCAAATGATCTAAATTTCATAATAAGGCTTAATTCTTGACTTCAACTTTGGAAACACTCAAAACATTAATTCATTGTAGGGATATGCAATTCATAGCATTAATTCTCAATTCAAAACATAAAATAGGTAAAATATCATACAATTCAAGACTTGAACAACTTATAAATTCATAAACTCAAAATAAAGTAATTTGAGTATAAACCCACTTGCAAAAACATGAAATTCTTTAATAAAAATCAAATCTTTGGGCACAAGAACGAATGAAGTGTTCTTGTTCAAACCCCACATAGCTTATATTATGAACTTTGGATGAACTCTTGCTTTTGGGACTCTAATCGCGACTTTGAACGGATATTCTTGATGCCCTTGGTTTGGGGATTCTAATTCTTGACTTAATTTCAAAAAGTGATGGTGAAATCTTGAGTTTTCTTGAAATTTGGGTTGAAACCCTAAGAGGTGTTATTGATGAATTTGAGAGAAGAAGGCTATGTTTTGGTGTTTTGGGACTTTGATTTCGTGTTATTATTGAAAAGGGGTGGGGGAACAGACTTAATTGCCCCCCTCGGACACGGATTTTTTAAAAGCTGAAAACTGGGCACTGACGCAGTTGTCGACGCAGTGCGGCGATGGCATCGATGTGATACCCGACACGTCGCGCCATGATCGCGCCGAGCCTCAGTACTTTTGACTGGCAATTCCTGCAATAGTATTGACCAACACGATAGGCGACGCAGCGCGTCAAGATCGCATTGGTCCACTGCTTTGGGACACCAAATGTGGTCTAAACGTGGTCCAAAAAATCCAAAACTTGTCTGGAAATGCCTATTGACCTCCCTGATCATGATTTAGCTAAAATATCAACTATCGAAGGTTGGGAAGGTCGGTAATAAAATCCTTAAAGTTTTGAGGCTTTAGAAATGACTAAGTCCCAACACTTTGCTAGATTTTCAAGTCTAGAAACTCTTTGGCCACGCTTTAAGGGACTTAGACGATGAGGATTTTGCGGGGTCTTACATTAACTTTGCATTTGTACACCTTAATATCGACCAATTTAGCTTCATGACAGTGACCATGCAATAATTAACTTAAGGCGTGAGAGTTTAACTCCGTCTCTATATACCTTAAGACCGACTAATTTGGCTTTAAGATGGTGACCGTGCAACAATCAGCTTAAGGTGATAGAGTTTACCTTTGCCTTTGTACACCTTAAGATCAAGCAATTTGGCCTCAAGATAGTGACCGAGCAAGAATCGACTGAAGGTGCGAGAGTTTAACTTCGCCTCTATATACCTTAAGGCCAACTAATTTGGCTTGAAGTTTTGGCAGCTTTACATAACAAATCCATCAAAATGTCAACTTAGGGTGTAAAGAGGCAATTATTATCCACCTTAAAGCATGAAAATTTCAAGATCCATTTATGGATAAACTCGTGAGAGGCCAGCTTAAGGTGCAAAGAACAAGTCTTGTCCATTTTAAGACATGCAAATTTTGAGATTTATTTAAGGATAAACCCCTGAACGTACAAGCTTCAATATGGTGAATTTGAAAGTTCCAACATAAAGACTTAATGAATCTGAAGATTTCAACTTGTGTGAACAAAGCTCATATTCCATTGGAGTTTGCCCCCATTCAGCCACCAAAACTTGGTGTAAGTTAAAACTTTTAAATAAAATATTTACAAACTTAACTACCAAATCATATGGCAGATTAAACGGGAAGATTTATTTTTTTGACACTCATGCAACTGAACTCGGAATAAAATTTCAAGTGCCTATGTAACCTAGTGAAGAGGATCAAATCATAATGTAGTTCTGGGTGAGTGTTGTTTTTTAATATCTTTTTTTTGTGTCCTAACTTTTGCCTAGGTCACCTTGTTCGAGGTTTTTAACCTAGAGGACTTTTTTTTAGCCATATATAGTTTAAAATCTTGCAGTCCAAGAGTGAACATGCAGTTTATACTCGTGCCTTAGGGAGTGTCATCTTCCTTCAAGTATAGCACTTCTTCAAGAACTTGGCATTGATAGGATTAATTTTCACACCATTTGCATCGATAATCTTATAAGCACCATTTGAATATACTTCTTGTACAATATATGGTCTATTTTACTTTGGAGTGAATTTACCCCTAGACTTACGAGAAGTAATAATGGGCCTCCTTACTGAAAAGACTTGATCTCCAACTTGAAAGCTCCTCAAGAGAACTCTTTTATTGAAAGAACGAGATAGACAGGCTTAGTAACATTTAAGATTTTGTTGAGCCTCTAATCTCTTTTCATCAAGAGCTTTCAACTCCAAAAGACGCAACTTAGCATTTTCTTTTTTGGTGAGCCCTTCTTTAATAACTAGTCTTAAAAAAGGTATTTGATTCTCAAGTGGTATGACTGCTTCAACTCAAAAAGCAAGTGAGTATGGGGTTACTTGTGCTGGTGTGCGGTAAGTTGTCCTATATGTCAACAAAGCTTCTTCCACTCATTCATGTCAGTCTTGTTTGGCTTTGGAGACGAATTTCTTCAACAGATTGCATAAAGTTTTATTAAATGGTTCAACTAGATCATTGGCGGCAACATGGTACATATAAGATTTACACTGCTTGATATCAAATAGATCATAGATCTTGATCATCAGCTTGTTGTCAAATAGCTTGCCGTTGTCAATTATTATGTACTGAGGGATTCTAAAGTAATAGATGATATTTACTCGAATTATGTTTTCCACATTCTCCTTCTTCACTTCTTTGAGAGCAACAACTTCAACCCATTTTGAGAAGTAATCAGTTGCCGCCTAGATATATAAATGACCACCAGAAAATTTTAGCAGTGGTCCAATAATATCCAATCCCTAAGTATTGAATGGCCAGGATGTTATAGTTGGGTGTAATACTTTTGGAGGTTGATGTATGAAATTTGCATAAAATTGACAAGCTTTGCATCTTCTATCATAGTCCAAGCAATCTTTCACCATCATTGGCCAATAATACCTAATCCTTTTTAATGTGAAAATAAAGCCTCTACCCAGACTAATAAGATCCACAAACACCCGAGTGTGCTTATTACGAATCTTGAACTGCTTCATCCTCTCCCAAATATCGCAAGAGTACTCCTTCAAATGATTTTCTGTATAGCGTATCTTTATAGAAAAAGAAGCGAGGTGCACGACGATAGATATAAGTCTTTCTTATTGGATCCTCTAGAAGTATCCCATAACACAGGTAGTTAATGACAGGTTGTGCTAATATTCTTTTACAGCTTCAGATACGGTGATGAGGTGCTCAACCATAGTTTCTATATCTTTATCCTCATTTGGCGTTGGTACTGCAAATTCTTGGTAGATAGTAACTCTTATTTGATTCGAAAGAGTTAGGGTTGAGGCCAACACAGCTAGGACATCATCTTGCTTATTTTATTTTCACGGCACATACTAGAGGATCACTTCTCTAAGTCATCCTATTAATTTTTTAGCATAATCATAATATGGGTATAGCTCAGGCATTCTAATTTCATAGATTCCCAAAAGCTTTTTGATCACTAATTGAGAGTCACCAAAGACTTGTAATTGTAGTTGATTCATGTTGAAAGCCATCTCAAGTTCGAGTATTAACGTTTGATATTCAGCAGTATTATTGGAGCAATGATTTGTTAGAATAAAAAAGTATGTGGTGACCTCTCCTTATAGAATGAAAAAAACCACACTAGCACCAGCTCAACCTTGATATGAGGCACCACCAAAGAATATCTTCCATGGGGGACTGTCTTTAATAACCATTGCATCTTTATTAGGAAGTTCATCGGCTAATTCCCAATCATTAGTATCGGGTGGTCTGCCACAAAGTCTGCTAAAAATTATCCCTTTACAACCTTTTAGGGGATGTACATAATCTCAAACTGTTGAAATTGAAGTAACCACCTTGCAAGTCAGTCACTAAGGGATGGTTTCAACATTACAAACTTAATGGGATTTGCCCTAGACACAAGACGAACAACATGAGCTTGAAATTAGTGTTTCATTTTTTGGATTAAGAAAACCAATGCCAAACATAACTTTTCCATAGGAGAATACTTCAGCTCATTTGGTGAGATCGTTCTACTCAGATAGAAAAGAGAGATTTCTTTGTCTTAACTATTTTCTTAAGACAATAGTGCTCTAACTGACCTTTCTTGTACCACGATATAGAGTATCAATGGTTTTCCATGTATGGGTGCTGCGAGAATTGAAGGCTTCGTAAAGTATGATTTGATACTCTCAAAAGCCCTGGTACAAGTTTGATCCCATTCAAAAGGAGCATCCTTATTCATGAGATGGCTAAATGGTTGACATTTTCTATCCAGGTTTGAAATAAACCTCATTTAATATGCTAGCCTTCCTTAAAGGCTTTTTAACTCATGAATGTTTTGAGGCTCGGGCATCTTCAAAATTACATCGACCTTGGTCTGATTAATTTCAATTTCTTAGTGTCATGCAATGAATCCAAGGAACTTTTTAGAAGTTACTCCAAAGGCACATTTTAATGAATTCATCCTAAGTTGGTATCTTCGAAGCAACTCGAATACCATTCTTTTGTCTTTCAAGTGGTCGTTTTTATTTCTTGACTTTACCACTAATTCATCCATATAACTTTCAATATTTTTATAAAGTAGACTATCAAAAATGTTTTTCATAGCTCTTTGATAAGTGGCAACAATGTTCTTCAAATCGAAAGACATCACCTTGTAGCAATAAATACCTTTGGGCATACGAAATGCAGTGAGCTCTTCATCCTATGGTGCCATGTGGATTTGTGTATAGTCGAATGAACCATCCATGATGGACATCACCTTATAACCAGTAGTAGCATCACTCTAGAATGGGAATTGAAAAATCATCCTTAAGGCAGGTGTTATTGAGATTCTAAAGTCAACACAGACTCGAATTTATCCATTCTTCTTTCTCGCAAGAACAATATTTGAAATCCATGTGGGGTATTTGACTTCATGAATAAATCCAACTTTGATGAGTTTGTTGACCTCTTTTTCAATCAATAAAAACAATTCTGGACTAAAGCTTCTTTGGGCTTGCTTAAGCGTACGAGCATCATTCTTGACCGCCAGTTGACGGACTGCTACTTTTGGATCTAAGCCGGGCATATCCTTGTAACTCCAAGTGAAGAAATCCCCATATTTTTTTGAGTATGTCCATATAAATAATTTCTTCCCCTATTTCTAAAAGAGCACCCATGTAAGTTGGTTTTAGGTCTTCATTGGCTCTAAGATTAACTTCTTTTAAGGGATCTATTGTGGCCTTCACTCCTTCTTCAAATTGCAACGGAGCATCTTCAGCATCTTTCTCATCTTGATAATTGTCGTCATTGAAGGATATGTGGTAACACCGAAAAGTATCTTTCATCTCTTCATTAACCTTTATTTGAGATGACACATCATTCTCATTCTGGGTTGTAACATAATATGAGGAGCCAATATTTTATTCATCTTCCTCATTGTTCTTGGTATAAACCACAGTATGAGCCTTTTCTTTTAACACCTCCTTGCATGAAACCACCAGTTTCGTCTGCCGGCTCATTCTAGAAGGAATCAAACTTTGGAAATCCTTTTGGATCTTAGGTAAAGAGTGCATTATCATACTTTGACAACTTCTTCAATTCTTGTTATTTTTCTTTCTTTTTAGAGGACCCAATCTCTTGAACACAGAAGTTCTTGCGGTTGATTCTCCAAGTCGATCAAAGACAGAAGGCCTTTTATTGGAAGCAGTAGACTTTTCTTCCATGGTGATGTAGTTGTTAACTACCCTTCTTAACAGAGATGCAAACTGGAGGTGACGGCATGTACCCAAGGACTTTACAGTCCTGCCTGTTTGAACTTTTTGACATAAGATTACCCAATCTCAATGGCTCATTAAGATTATATCCAACCTTTTCAAATAGCTTGTATGCATTTGGATCAAAGCCTTCTTTTGTATGCTTCATAGGGAGTGGTATCTCTTAAAGCAGATTTTGAGCCAATAATTCTCCAGTATCCTTGAGGACGGGTTTATTGCGTCAATACGCTTGATAGGTAGGGTTATCCCTCCTAGCACATTATCTTGGGCATCGAATGAATGCTCTTTTTCTTTCTTTACCTTCGATACGTAGTGGAGAATATGAGTTATCTTTTTTTTATGGATGTGTCGCCTTCTTTATTTGAAGTGGAGAGAGGCTTCTTGGTGATAATTTTTTCGATAGCCACCGCGACCTTTTTACCTATAGGATCATCATACTTTGTTGTTGTGACATCATCAACCCTTTTCTCATTCACCACATAATTCTTCAAGTAGAATTTCGCATTCACAAAGCGTGACTCAGCTTCAGTGAATGACTTATCATTAGAAACTATCTTTCTTTCCACTCCACCCTCGAGATTCTTAGAGCATTGATAGTAAAAGGACAAGATAATTTTTTTCTCGTGTACCCAAGGCCTACCAAGCATTATGTTATATGATGTATTAGTATCGATCACATGCATTAACGTATTTGATCACAGATCATCCATATAAACCCCTAACTTAAAAGATCCTATGGCTCTTTGCCCCCCTGGTTGAAGACGTGGATCACCATAGAAATTTCAGCAAGTTCATCGGTAGTGATGCTAAGTTCCTTCATTATGCAAATTGTCAGGATGCTCACTCTTGATCCCTCATCTATCAAGATTTTTTTTTCTAGAACTTGACCCACCATGTACAAAGGACAGTTGTGTAGGATTTCACTAAGCAGATGATCGTCATTTGTAAATGTGATTTTTTATCATATATATATGCCTTTTGGCTAAGTGGTTCATTAGGCTTTTTCGAAGATGGAGGAACTTCCATTCACGGGTTTTCACCCTTTGCCACTTTCTTACCAGTATTAAAGCAAGATACCTCAAGGTTGACTTGAGCAATTTTGCACGAAACCAACTTGGTAAGAATTCTTTCGAAGTCACTAGACGTTGTAGGTTTTGGTGGTGAAGCTTCATTACCCTCGTCTTCATCAAAATTTCAACCAGCCTCTATTTTTTCAATTTTTTCACCAGCCTTCTTCTAGTTGGTTGATCAAATAACTCATTTTATGGACTTGTCATCTTGCGTCTCTGCCTCGTTACCAGAGTCCAACCTTCATCAGCTGAAGTATTGTTATGCTCTTATGGTTTCTCTTTACACTCTTTGGAATATATTTGGACTGAGTTGAGTGAGCCAAAAGTGATAGAGATTTGATGAGAACTGACCTTCTCATCATTGAAGAAGATCTTCTTCTCATTTTCCAATTTTATGACTTTGTCCTTGAAGACAAAATATTTTTCCAGAGGGCGGCCCACAAGCCTATGATACTTGCAATAATTTGGGTCGTTAGTCTTTTCAGCTTCATTGAGCCGTTTCATCTATGGTAGATCAATAAGCTTATTCTCAAGAAGCTCATTAAAAATTTCAACAACATCAGAATCAAGGAAGGGGTATTACTTTTCTTGTATCTCCTCCAAAGTTAACTTCTAATTTGAAAGTGCTCGAGAAGTCGTCTTTATGCTTTACATCATGCTCGCCTTTGTGTTGAACTTTACGAGAGACACGTCAATATTTATGGATTCTTTGTTGTTATTTTTAAGGACAAACTTGCTCCATCTTTTGGGTTCTTGCTTGTCTTTTCCCCTTAAAAGGTCATGGATAGGTGTTACTCCTTTTTCGACAGAAGACACGCTCAACTCTATATCGTGAGCACGTGTAACTAATTTTTCAAGAAATTTGGATTAATGTCTTACAAGAATAGAGAAGATCCTAGTGCATTCCTTGGACGACTTAATGCCTTACAAGATATAGAGAAGATCCCAGTGCATTCCTTAGACGCACATCTCTACTGCATAAGTTTCACTAAGCCTATCTTTTGTAGTTTAGGCTCATATTTCTCCATCAATTGATGAAGTTAATGACTAGCTCATCCTTTCTCTGATGAGTGTTTGTAAGCTCTACCATGCTCACTATATGCATTGTGATATAGAAGTAATTCAGGAATTTATGCTTCAACTTCTCATAGTTAGCGATGAAATTAGGCTCAAGGTTCGTACACCAATTAAAGGTGTTTCTTGAATAAATTTTTTGACAAGATAGTCACCATAGGTTCCAACATTATTACATGTCTCAACAAAGTGTGCGACTTGTTGCTTCGAAATTTCTTTGCCCTCAAATCGTTGAATTTTTTGGGGGTGATAGCCAACAGGCATTTTGAGGCTATTAATCATTGTCGTGTAAGTCTTGAAGTATGTCAGAGAAGACTTGGTGACAACATCATACTTGTCTTTATACGACCCTCTAATGAACTCCTTCAATTGATCAATCGGGATCATTCCCTCATAAGAGACTTGTACCTCCGTAGCTGGTGGTGTTTTTTTTGTAGGATGGTCTATCCCATGAACTTCTAGAGCTTTTCTAGGTGCATGGATAAACTCTCAATCTATTAATCCATCAATCTTATCCACTAACTTGTCAATTTAAGCATCTTGATTTTTCACACACTTAGTCAGTCCTTCAATTGATTTTGTTAGGTTTGAAAGCTCCTATCCATAGATGAGGTTTTAGTTACCATTACTTGAATAATCACTGGAGACATTGGGGAGCAACACGTATTGTTGTATAAGTTGATTTTTGAAGTGCTCAGCTTATACGATAGAAGTGGAGATGATGCACTAATTGAATGGCTATCGTTATTTGCACCAAATTATTTTGAACTAGAGTGCTCAAGTAGAGCAAGAGTATTCTTAAGTGATTCTGCCACACTGCTTTCTTCTTCTGAAATACTTGCAAGGGACCTCTCTCCTTTTGGGGTTGAAGATCCAAAGATTGGAGTTGACACGGATGACACTTGATGTGTTTCTTATACTAGCATTATGACCTTTCTCCTTGTGACAACTCCAAAGCTTCCAAAAGTAACACCAAGGATACTTTCCACTTCAACAGAGAATTTGGAATCAGCAGCCTTAGAGGCAGTTGATTGAGAATTGACCTTCTTAGAAGTCATTTCAGTATTCTTGAACTTTGGTGCTGGAAATATTGAGATGAGAGGTAGAGATTGTGTAACGCCCCGAGAGTACACCCTGGACGTCACATGGTGCTTACAGTCCCGAGGGACCACAAGCTAACCCATGATCTAGTACCTGTTGTAAGCACTGAATAACATAATCATAAATGCGGAAGAATATGACATGCTATAAGGTTTTAATAACTGAATCAAAACTGAAATATGAGTCAATAGTAAAAACTGACTGAATCAGATAAAGTATTGATAAACTGGATAACTAACTGCAATGTCTGAATACTGAATAAGTGACTCTAATGTCTGAAAACCCTCTAAAATTGAATGACTGTGAGTTGATGGGATAGGCCCCAACTAACTCCAACTAACTTCTAAACTGCAAAATGTAATAATGTAAGCCCATCCTCGAAGTATGAGGACTCACTATTACTACTGTTGAGGATTTGATAAGTCTAATCGCAAGCTGAGAACTGAGCGTTAGCACCTATGATATAATACATCATAGCGCAAAAGAAAATATATGCGATCAGTATATTGAATGTACTGGTATGCTAAATGAGGTAGGCTAATATGCATGGTTTCATGAACGGAAATAATAACTGTCTGAATATGCATGTAAGTATAGAGTACTGAATAGAATGCATGAAATCTGAAGATACTGAAATTATAGAGAATCTATAAACACTGAGTATGCATGAAGGTTTATAAATGCTGAAGGTATGTGAAATATGTGGATACTGAGGATACATGACCAAGCATATATCATGAACTGAGTAAAATCTATAGAACTGAAATACTGAAACAACTAAAATTTATATGCTTTGGTCAAACATCACTAAGGAGATGCTCTGAATAGATTTGGGGTCCAACCTATAACCCCAGTTAGAAGGGTATCAGTACCGTGCCACGGGTAAAGACATGTTGTGAGTGACCTTCATCTGGCAGGTACTTTAAGAAGAACTGTGGGACCCTCATCTGACATGTTAAGCCACCTCATCAACCCTCATCTGATAGATTTTGATGTTTCAACCTACGTTGGCTACGTAGTTCTGGAATGCAAGGACTGCTTCTAAGAATCATACCCTCTACTGGCAGGTGAGTTCCCATCATTGTATTTACTCGGTGCTCAATCCTACTCCCATCTAAATAGACACTAAACTGAGTATACTTCACTAAACTGGACTAAGTTCACTGAGTTCCATTGACTAACAAAATATGACTGAATTCTGTTAACTGACTGAGTTACTGAGGACTGAACTGAATGCTAATGAGTTTTCCTGCGTTCTGAGACTGACTGACTTTTACTGATCATGGCTTGACTGAGATTATCTTGAAAACTGACACTGGCTCTAGGCACAAAGCTAAATTGTCGGGTATTAAATCCCCCCAGGACTCGATAGCATGAATATTAATAGGACATAAAACTTCTAGAACATATAACCATGGTCAACAATTTATAATACAATCATTGAGGGATTTCATGAAGCACTTTGATAATCATAATCTTGTACATGAATAGGAATGCATCCTAACATTTCACAATTTCACTAATCTAATTTCATGAGCATTCCATCAAATAATTACAAGGCATGGCTTTTATAATGGGAGTCATTTTGAACAAGAGAGTATAGTATGGATTCACCATTTAGGTCACAATTGAGTCATAATGCACAATTTTGCTCACTTGGGCATTTTTACAAACACATATAATGCATAACTTTAGGCTTAGGCATGAACAATAAACCCATACATCATAATTACATTAATTAACTCAAATTCATATATTTCAATCCACATGTTATCGTAATATCATGAAATGAATTGAAGTTCTCAACTTGGAAACTACATAGAAACATCAAAATGGATTCAATTCAACCCACAATATGAAAATCTAATTCAACTTTTTAAAAGAATACTCTTGAACTCCAAGGGTGGAAGGGACCCTTGGATGAACACTTTACATACCTTAACTACAAATTACTTGGAGATTGGAGAGGATTCTTGAGATTGAATTCTTGAACTTGAGGATCCTAGGGTTTGTTCTTGAGTGAATTTTGTGAAAACAATGAATGATTTGGCTATTTGAGGCTTTAATCCCGTGATATGGCTGAATAGGGTGAAGGGAATAGACCCTTTTGCCCTTAAAATTTTGAGGATGGACTACAGATTTTTCACCCCAGCTGGACTAGCCAGGGCGGCGCCCTACCTGGAGCGCCAGACTGAGAGGGGCGGCGCCCTGCCTGGAGCGCTGAACTAAGCTGGAGGGCGTGGGCATATCACCCTGAGTTATTATTTTGGGAATCCAAGCATGCCCTTACGCTTGCCTAAAAATTTCTAAACTTACTCGAGATGTACTATTGAATTTTTCCATCATGAATCAACTCAGAAATCGAAAAACGGAGGTCAGGAAGGTCATGAAAAAAATCCTCAAAGTTCAAAGTCTTAAAAAGAGACTAAGTTCTTTAACACTTAGCTAAAAAATTGTAAGTGTTGGATCCCTTATCAAGCTTTAAGGGGCTAAATTAGACTTGAAATTTTGCGAGAACTTACAATATCTCCCCCTTGGGAACATTTGTCCTCGAATGACACTGACTGAGATGGGAGAAGTGATAAACTGAAGTACATACGGCACATGCAAAACTACAACATGATTTTATGACTAACATGACTGACAAGCTGAATTTATCATGCTGAACATACATATTTGATGCATGAATAACTGACTCATGAATGTGTGACCGGGATTACTGATAAGCTGAATTTCTCATGATAAGGATGCATATCTGATGCATGAATACGTGACTGAACTGACTTATGAACATATGAATGAACATGCAATGTTATTTGATACCAAGTTTGTAACTAAAATCTGAACATGAAATTGAATAAGCTTAGGTAAAGCTATTACCATAGGCTGAGTCTGAGTTTGCGGAGAAGAGGTGAGTATACTTGGTCCACATGTCTGCTTCTGCTTCCCAAGAAACTTCTTCAACGGACTGATTCCGCCAAAGAATTTTGACTAAAGGGACTTTGTAACGCCTCAAAATCTCATCCCGAGATGTCACACGGTGCTTAAGGCTACAAGTAGCCCTAAGCTAACCTTTTGAGCCTGCTACTGCTTCTAACACTTACTTTAAGATAATTTAGTCAAGAATAAATGTTGTATTATATCAAAACTAAAATGAATAGATGATAGATACTATCTGAATAACAAATACTAATAGTCTTTAAACAAACTCGTAGTTCGACGAGCCTCTACTACTAACAAATAACTAGAGAACTATTGGGACAGACCCCCAACTGACTCGAACTGAACTGAAAAATGATAGTCCATATACTAAAAGAAAACTGAAAGTCTGAAAAAGTAGGCCCCCGAACAATGAGGACTCACCACTGTGGGAGCATAGATAAAGATGCTCGAACTACTTGCGCTGCGGATACTAAGCACCTGAACCTACATTATAAGACAATGTAGCACACAGACGTATATGTGGATCAGTACTTTGAGGATGTACTGAGCATATAGGGGTACAATGCAATGAGTAAACAATATCATTAATCTTTATAAAGCCATGCATGCAAATATGAATGACTCACATAGCTTGAATAAGTCTGAAGTATAAATCTCGTAAATCATGAATAATGAAAATGCAGTAAAAATTTTGTGAGTCATTACACTTAATTTTAAAATCTTTATTCTCCTCTTATTCTCAAAACTTATAAGCAAAATGAATCTTAAATCAAAAACTTTCAAACTCATACTTTTATCGTAAGGAGAATAAAGAACTTCTTTTGAAACTTAGGGACTATTAATCTTTGGGATTATGGAACTTTGGGGACTTTAGAATTTTATAACTTTAGGATTGCGACTTCAGAGTTTTTTCTAACCGACATAAACCATGTGAGATGATATGGAGTCCAACGTCTTGCCCACGTTGGGGAGAGATGCTCTATCCTTGCCATCGGAATAGAACCTTAACTTTAGTGATCACTATCTTAACCCACTTGGGGTGAATCATAATCCTAAGGTAGCTCGTAGTTCTGAGGCATGAAACCTTGAAATCAATCCCAACTCGATGCTAAATACTAATACCATACTTAGGCTCAGAACTTTTAGGAAAATCCACTTTAAATAATAAAACAATGTGCAATGGAAGCCAACTATGCTTCACTTTGCCTTAGATCGTAGATAATATGGATTCCTATCTTTGCTTGGTTCAAAAGATCAACTTTCTTTATCAAAACATGAAAATAACCATTCATGGGATACTTAAATCAGGATCATTCTTTAAAATATCAAGACTAAACCTTAGGTCTTTAAACCCATGCTTCAAATTCATATCAAACACCATAAAGTTCATGCTTTGTAACACAATTGTTCTTAATTCAACTTAAAATCTGTAAAATATAATCATGTACATAAATATTCGAAAGTAGAAATGTAATTTACTATTCAAATCACTCAAAATCTCAAAATCATGCAGTTAGCAACATGGGGTATAAACCCTAACTTAAATTTCATGGAAATCATATTAAAATTTAGAAATTCATAACTTAAAATAAGTTTTTGGGCACAAAAACGAAAGGATTGTTCTTGTTCAAACACCGCATACCTTAGATTGTGAACTTAATGAATAGACTTGCTTGAGAGATGCTACTTGTACTCTTGGATGAGGTCTTGGAGTTCTTGAACTAGGAGCTTGGAATCTTGACTTAATTTGGAGAATTGATGGTGAAATCTTGAGTTTCTTGGATGAGAAGTATGATGAACTAGGGTTTTTATTTTGAAGAGAATGATGATTTGGGCATAAAATGCTTTGATATATGATAGATTTTATGTTTTTGGATAGATTGGGGGTAGGGTAATTAACTAAAATACCCCTCTTTTAACTCTTAACGAAACTGGAAAAATTAAACGGGGAGCCCAATTTTATGGGCCACCGCAATGCGCCACTATCGCGGTGGCTCACTGAAAATTGATGAATGGGAATTTGGGGGTCACCGCGATGACCGCGATGCGAGCCATCACGTTGTCCCACTGGTTGGGACCTGGAACTTCAGCACGACGCGCCACAATCACGCTAGGCTACTGGAAATTGACTATTGGGAAATTAGGATCCTCCGCGATGTGCCACCATCGCGGAGTCCCACTGGAATTGGACAATCATTAATTAATCCCTCTTTGCAATGCGCTAAACACCAAAATGATGGTGTTTTACGACTAGAACTTAAATTAACCATAACTTTTTGCTCGGTTATTGGATTTAGTTGAATCTTATATCGTTGGAAAGCTAATTCAATTTTCCACACGATAAAAAGTCAAAATTAGGAAAATTCTATATGATTTAAACATTATTAATTTTATAAGTCATCCCTTAATCTTCTAGAGACAAAATTAGGCTTGAAGAAAGTTGGGGGTATTACAGACTTCTTTGCTCCTCAGTCTGCGAATCTGATAGTCAAGAATTTCGATCGAAATCTCTTCGAAAGAGAGGTGGTTTTGAATATCTATGCCCTCAATGGGGACTACAACTGTTGGGTAACCTATGCACTTCTTTAGCAAGGAGACATGAAACACTGGATGCACTGAAGCTAGATCTGAGGGCAACTCAAGCTCGTAAGCTACTTTGCTGAAGCGACTGAGAATTTTGAAGGGAACGACATATCATGGACTGAGCTTTTCCTTCTTGTCGAACCTCTTCACTCCCTTCATGGGAGAGATTTTCAGGTACATATAATCGCTAATCTCGAACTCGAGATTTTTTTTGCGCACATCTATGTATAATTTCTGTCGGCTCTGCACTTTCTTAAGCCTTTCTCTGGTCAACTAAACTTTCTCCAAGGTATCGAATACTAAGTCAGGCCCTACTACTACAGCCTCATCGACTTTGAACCAACTGATTAAATATTTGTATCTCCTACCGTAGGCTTCAAATGGAGCCATCTGAATACTGAAATGATAGCTGTTGTTGTATGTAAACTCAATCAAAGGCAAGTGGTCATCCAAACTACACTTAAAGTCAATTGCACATGCTCGCAACATATCTTCTAAAGTCTAGATGGTCCTTTCTACCTGACCATCTGTCTGAGGATGAAAGGTTGTACTGAGATGAACTCGGGTACCAAGACCCTTTTGGAAGGCTTTCTAAAAAATGAGAGGTAAATTGGGTATCTCTATCTGATATAATAGACAACGGAACATAGTACAATCTGACCAACTCTCTAATATAGAGTTTGGTGTAATCCTTGGATGAAAAAAAGGTATAGACTAAAAGGAAGTAAGCTGATTTAGTCATCCGATCTACAATGACCCAAACTGAATCATGCTGACGACGGGTACAAGGCAAACCTGTCATAAAGTCTATGTTCACTTCTTCCCACTTTTAAGTAGGAATACTGAACTCCTGCATGGACCCACTTGGCTTCTAATGCTCAATCTTAACCTGCTGACATGTTAAGCACTTAGTCATAAACTCTGTAATATCTCTCTTCATCCCACTATACCAATAGATCTCCCGCAAGTTGCGGTACATCTTAGTGGACCTTGGATTAATCGAGTAACGTGCACCATGCGCTTCTACAAGAATTCATTGTCTTAATTCATCAACACCTGGAACACACAGACGACCCTGACAATGCAAAACACCATCTTCCCCTTGGGAGAAAACCTCTACTTTTCTGATTTCTGACTGACTCTTTCAACTTGACTAAACTGGAATTTCTATCTTGCTTTTCCTCTACCTCAAGAACTAGTGATGATTCTGAACTACTCTACACCCATATACTACCTTCTGTGGAATCGACTAAGCGAACACCTAGTCGGGCTAACTAATGAACTTCTTGGGCTAACTTCTTCTTACAGTTCTCAACATGAGCAACACTATCCATAGACAGTCTACTGAGAGCATCGGCCACTACATTGGCCTTGCCTGGATGATAAAGGACACTCATGTCATAGTCTTTCAACAACTCCAACTACCTTCTCTGACGGAGGTTAAGATCTTTCTGAGAGAACACATACTGAAGGCTCTTATGGTCTGTGAACACATCAACGTGCACCCCATACAAATAGTGCCTCCAAATCTTTAAGGCAAAGACTACTGTTTCTAACTCAAGATCATGACTAGGATAATTCTTTTCATGGAATTTAAGCTATCGGGAGGCATAGGCTATGACCTTACCATGTTGCATGAGGACACAACCCAAACCTACTCTAGAGGCATCGCAGTACACGACAAAGACATCTGAACCATCTGGTAAAGCCAAGACTGGGGCTGAGGTGAGTCGAGTCTTCAACACCTAAAAACTCTTCTTGCAAGAATCTGACCACTGAAATTTGACTTTCTTCTCATTTAATATGGACATAGGTGATGCAATAGATGAGAATCCCTCAACAAACCATCTGTAATAGCCAGCCAAACCCAAGAAACTCCTGATATTTGAGGAAGAGATGGGTCTGGGCCAATTTCTCACTGCTTCGGTCTTTTGGGGATCAACTCTAATGCCATCACAGGAAACGATATGACCAAGGAATGCTACTGGACTTAGCCAAAATTTGCACTTACTAAATTTGGAAAATAACTGATAATTTCTGAGAGTTTGCAATACTATTTTGAAATAATCTGTATGGTCACGTTCACTGCTGGAGTGAACAAGGATGTCATCTATGAAGACTATGATGAACATGTCCAAGTACTGCTTGAACACACGGTTTATCAAGTCCATGAAAGCTACTGGGGCATTGGTAAGACCAAAGGACATGACTAAGAATTCAAAGTGACCATACCGAGTTTGAAAGGTTGTTTTCGAAATGTCACATTCTCTGACTCTGAGCTGATGATAGCCTGATCTGAGGTCTATCTTAGAAAAGTAACTGGCACCCTGAAGTTGGTCAAACAAGTCATCGATTCGGGGAAGTGGATACTTGTTCTTGACTGTGACTTTATTCAACTGTCGGTAATCTATACACATCCTGAGAGAACCGTCTTTCTTGCGCACAAATAGAACTGGTGCACCCCACGGGGACACACTGGGTCTGATGAATCCCTTGTCTAAGAGATCCTTCAACTGATCTTTCAATTCTCTTAGCTCTGCAGGTGCCATTCTGTATGGCGGAATAGATATGGGCTAAGTATCTGAAGAAATCTATTTCGAAATTAATTTCCCTTTCGGGAGGAACTCTAGGAAAATCCTCGGGAAAAATCTTTGAGTATTCACTCACTACTGGGACTGATTCAAGACTGGGAGTTTCTGAATTAGAGTCTCTGACTTGCACAAGGTGATAGACACATCCCTTAGAAATCATTTTTCTCACCCTTAGGTAAGAAATATGTTGACCCCTAAATGCTAAAGTACTACCCCTTCACTTTAGGATGGGTTCATTCGGGAACTGAAACTGGACAATTCTGAACGATTATTGTTTTTTTATATTAGTAAATACATATATATGTAAAAAGAAAAATGAAAAAGAGAAGTGGCCAACAAGTGCAACAGATTAGCCTTATATTTGGACTAGTATTCTTTGGTTATGATTCGGGGTAGCAAAATTAATTGAAGAAAAATGATTTGTGTAATCTGTTTAAGTTTTAACGGGTCTAATAATTAAGTCAATTTATACCTATTCAATTCAGTTCATCTAAAAATTAAATTATATGTAATTTAAATTGATCTATGAAAAAAATATTATATTTTTCGATAATCTGATATGTTATAAACATCTAATTAGATAAATAATTTGTTAAAAATAAAAAGGTATAAAGTTTAAAAAGAAATGGACGACTTGGGTTACGACCCGCTTGTTTGGATTGCTTATTTGAAAAAAAAAAATATACTATTTATAAAAATGCAATTTCACTCCTTATAGCTTTCCTATCAGGTACGATTACTCTTCCCGGCCCAAATCATATTATGTGACCTTTGATTAACACACGCTTGCGCGCACATATATACTCCCTCCGTCCCATTTTATCCGTCCCAAATTGGCTAAGTTGATGTTCCATTTTACTTATCTCATTTTATTTATCAAAATAAGACAAACTTTTCTTTCCATGTTTTACCCTTTGCATTAATTACCTTTTCTTTAAATTAAAATGTAATTATCATTTAATAGGGATACTTTGGTAAACTAGTCATGTTATTTATTATTTTTCTTAATTGTTGTGTCATCCCAATTTGAGACAAGTAAAATGAGACGGAGGGAGCATAAAAGAAGAATTGTAACGTGAAGTGCTTTTATTTTTGTATATTCAAATTTTAATTTTTAAATATTTAGTTAATTTAATTAAGCGACATTTATTTTGTGAAAGATGGATTATATCAAACTACATGAAAACTACTACTAAACAATTAATTCCCTCTGCTTTCAGTTTGTTTGGTGCATGTTTCGGTTTGACCGTAAATTTTGAAGTTGAAACTTGAAGATTTGGACTTTTAAAGTTGTGATTTGTAAAATTTAAAGTTGTGTTTGGACATGCATTTTACTTAAAAAAATTAAACTTTTGTTAGTGGAAGTCGCCAAAACCCAAAAATTAATCTGAGGCAATTTTTAGGAACTTGAAAATCAAATTTTCAAAATCAAATCAAATGTCAAGTTTAAACAAATGTTTGAAGACCTCAACTCCGTCAGATCTTAATTTATTGTACTTTACAACAAATATAATCAGACCTCCTTATCCAATCATTCTCTATGATAATATTTCATTATTTACTCATTTTTTTGAAAAATTCGCTCTACCATATCTTGATTTGCTTTATTTTACAATAAATACAGTCACATCTCTCCATATCAATCATCCTCTATGATAACATTTCATTGTTTAGCAATGTTTTTTTGGAACTCGCTCCATCATCTCTTAACTTGTTTTACTTTACCACTAATACAATTAGATCTCTTTGTGACGATCATTTTTCTAGTCAATGATTGAATGACATTGCTTCTTCAGTCTTAACCGATGATATTTTCCTAAAATAGTCCTGATTTTTTCTTTTTAAACCGTGTTTCATATTATGTTATATGATATGCTCTCTATAATTGCATTTTATTATAGCAACTAAAAATATTGAGACAAACCATGTTGTTATGTAGCTACTTGACTCTTAACATATTTTTGTAATGCAGATGAGGTAATCATCAAGATTGGTAGAGTTCAAGGGGATGAATGTACAGTGGATGTTGGCTTTAATATTTGCACAAGTGCTAATGATAATTGTTTAAGAAAGTGCAAAGAAGCTTCTTTTTATTTAATTTATAAAGCTTCTTGTCAAATAGCAGGTGATGGTTCTACATTTTGTGAATGCATTTTTAATTGTGTAGATGGTCCTGGTACAAAAAAGGTGGTTACAAATTCACCATCTCAATTGTGATGATTTTGTATTTGATTCCTTTTTATATTACAAAAAAAATAAAATATATTATTGATTTATCTCTCCTCTTTTTGATGTTTTGGATAGGTTACCATACAATTTTTTCATCTTTTCTTTATGATTTGAGAATTTTTTTTTCCTTTTTATTTTCACACGATTTTGATGTTCGTATTAATGCCTGATTAATTTAATTTCACATTGCGTAAAAAAATATTTAGTAGAGAAGTGCTTTTTGACATGATCATTTTGATGTATATTAAGGATTCAAATTCAAAATCTCTAATTAAGAATGGAGGGATCGTATTCATCCCACCACAGTCTATTGATATAATTTGTGGATCTTAACATTATTAGCTAATAATCGATTGGAAAAGAAATATTCACCTGCTTAGCCATAATAAATTATACTAATGTACACTCAATTTATAACAAGTAGTATATAATAAGTGCATAATCAATGTATAAATAGTATGATTGTTGCTAGACCTCTCTATAATGTAAAAATTTCTATGCCTTTAACTATAGTCATGACTCAGGACCAGTGTTTTTTCACCATCGAGCTTGTCTAAATTCTAATATTTCCTATGTCGATATAGATTTATATATATAATTTTTTAAAAAAATATTAATAAATATTAGAAATGAATATTTAATTTAAGAGTATCTATATCTATATATATTATAAATAGCAAGAAAGTCTTGCACAGTGTATTGCCAAGTGGCAACATAGGATACTGCCACGTATTACGTTTTAGGACAAATTAGTTAGGTTAGATAAATTAGTTATTATTTTAAAATTTAAAATTAAAAATAATTAGACCTTTTCTATTTCAAAAAAAAAAAATGGAATTACCAATTTAAGAAAACCATGCAATCATTACTTAAGAGATTTAGGCTCCATTTGTTTGTTTTTCAGATTCAGACGTCTGAATCTGAATTCAGATCTTAATGATTAAGATGTTGTCTCTAGATCTGAAAATTGAATGATTAAGACTGTTTGTTTTTCAACATCTGAATATATAAAAAAAATTATTTATATACATAATAAAATAAAAAATACAATTCAAATAAAAAATTAATTATATATTTAAAAAAGTATGTAATTTAATACAACAAAATTATTAGTATTTAATTGAGAAAAAATATTTATGTTTGCTAGTGATAGTAGAGATGGCTTATAATGATGGTTGCGGTGACGATGATTGATATTAGTGATTAATAATGTTGTTGGTATTAATTGTGATGGTTGGTATTGTAGTGACTGTTATGATGGTGGTGATTGATGGTGGTGGTGGTGGTTGTGATGTGACGTTGCTTGATGTTAGTAGTTTAAGGTGTTGATTGTGTTGGCTGAAATATGAATGCATGATGATTGACGATGTGTTGGTGCTAGTTGGATATGTATTTGTTGTGATGATGGAGATGGTTGTTAGTAGAAGTAAATTATAGCGATGGTACTGGTTGAAGTGGTGGTAGAGGTGGCGTTACTAGTGACAATGGTGGTGGCGGCCAAAGAATGTGTAGAGGTTGTGATGTATTAGTGGTAGTTAGTGGTGGTGCTAGTTGTGATAGATGAGTTGGTTGGTAGTAGGGATTGGCCGGTAGTGGTTGCTGATTGTGGTATTGTTGACGGCAGTGGTGGCGGTGAATATAATTAGAATAAAAGAGGTAGTAGGTGTGGTAGCGGTTAACAATTGTGATTGGTAGCGGTATTTTTTGTCGATGGTGATTGTGATGGTAGAGGTGGTTGGTAGTGGTTGACAATGGTGATGGTGGCAGAGGTGGTTAGTGGTGGTGACTGCTGAATGCGAATAGAGTGGTGAATATTATCCAACACCAGAATATCCCTTCAGACCTATTAAGACTTGATTTTAGATATGAATGATTAAGACCTATTCAGACCTATTAAGAGTTAAAACCTTAATAAAAAATAAATGCACTTAATGGTCTGAAGTTTAAACCATTCAGATTCAGACCTCCATTAGGTGCAAACAAATGAGGCCTTATACCATTTTTTATTATTATTATTATTTAGAACTTATCATATATTTATATCTATTGTTAAACTTAAAGATAAATTTAAATTAACATATTTGAATTTAATTTATATCTTAATTATTCAATTACAAAGTGTGATTGAAAAAATGATTTGTAAAATCATATTTAATATAAAAATAATAATTAAATTTTTGTTTAATTATTTTGATAAAAAATTATAATTAAATATAAACTTATTTAAAAAATTGAAAAAAATTGTAGAAAAATAAAAAAAAATTAGTTGTCAAAATTTATGACAAAGCTACAACAAATTTGGAGTTGTCATTTTTTTTTGAAAAATATGTTAAAGAAAGAAAAAATAACCCTAACAGACATATCCATTAACCCCTCCATTACTCCCACTAACTTATTGCAAACACACATGCACGATTATACAATTAATTCAAATATATAGGATTAGTTTTTACATTTTAAATCATTCAAATACTAATTCAACAATTAAAATATTATTCAAATTTAAGAAAATAAGTAGATTTCCTATAGAATAAAGAGTTGAGTATTACTTTGAAGATAAAAGTACAAAAGCATATGACTCATCAATTTAAATTATTTTCTTTCTTATAGTTATTGTTGTATTATCATTTCTTTTTTGAAAAATAACAATTACATTTCCATATCTCAAGATAGTAGAAAAATGTAAAATAACTAATTAAAACTTAAAATGTAAAATTATAAATAAAACTGTTAACTCACCCCAAAAAGAAAATTTTAAAAATTAATAAAATGAATTTAAAAATAACTGTTTGAATTTGATTTTTATGCATCCTAATTAGTAAAATAATTATATAATTCTTGGAACAAAAAATATTTGGATAATAAAATAAACTATTTGAATTTTGGTTGAAAAATTAACATATTTATTAAAAACAAGTTTACAACCCTATTTTATCTTTATCAGAAAAAAAATGAGAAAAAATAAGAAGAGCAAAATTAAGACACCGGTATAACAAAATTAAGACACGTTCTTACCCTTTTCCCCACTAAACACGCATAGAGTTTTACCCAAAAGGCAGAACAACTTGGCTCCTTATTTGTAGCAAAAAATTAACTACAAGTTTTTATCTTTCTTTTCACTTTGTTTTAAAATTTTAGGTTATTTTAAATTTTTTAATTTATCTATCTATCAAATTAATATTTTAAGAACCAACAAAACTAAAATTAAAAATATAAAAATAGCAGAGACATGAGTATTTGAATTTAATTTCAAATAAAAATAAAAATCAATTGAGTAATTAACTTATTTCTTATGTGATAGAGGTTAAAGGAGTCAAAAACTGTCAAACCATTAAAATTATTTTTCTTAATACTAATTTTTTAAAATAAAACTACCATAAAGAACTCACTATAATAATTTATTTTACTTTGTATATTATTTATTTCTAGATCAAATCATATCACAAATGACATATTGAATTAGATAGTTCATTGATAAATACATGAAACTTTGAATATACAATTATTATAAATATCAATCAAAAGAAAAATTGCAGATGGTTAACATTATTTTTTGGGGTAAACCAACACATAACATTATGCTTTTTTTTTTTTTTACGAAGTAAGTTTCTCATGTTTGGCATGTTTTTTATACAATTTTTAATTTTTAATAAGAAATTAATAAGAATACAAATGACTAATATGACTTTATTAAATTTAAATATTTTGATTATTTTGAATATAAAATTTCTTAACAAATATGTCACTAATATGAGAGATATTTTATACTAATATTTAAACTAACATTCCACAATTACACCTATATTTTATAGTACTAAACTAGGAAACTAACTCCCCACAGATTTAGTACTCTTTCTTTGCAAATCACATTTATGACTCTTTTGGTTTTTCGGGAAATTTCAGATTTAAATATTAGATATTTAATTTTTAATTTTAAAAATTAATTGTTAATTAAAAACTTACTATTTCAACTGCTGCTCCTTTTTTTTTTTTTTAACATCAACTGCTCCTTCTTTATTGTGAAAATAATGTATATTATTTAAACTTAAAAAATTTAAGAACATAATGCCCATACTTTTTTTGTGGAAAGTTATCAAATTATTTAATTTAAATATTTAAATCAATTTTTCACAACTATTCCTTTATAGCAAAATTCGTCCAAAATATGGACTTTTAACTACATAATTATAATTATTTGGAAATTTAAAAGTCCAACAATAAATATAAATAATTTGTGCAAAAGAAAATAACAACCACTTAGAAATTACATTTTGAGTAAACTTAGATCTCCAAGTCTTTAACTTCTCCGTACAATACTCTTCAAAGTATAAAGTTAACTCTTCTTCTACAATTAGTAATTAGTTTCAAGAACCAATCTTTAACTCTTCTTCAGTTTCATCATTCAGATTTTACTTATACTTTTTTTGCCAGTTTTGTTTCTTCTTAGGATTTTTTTTCTCATCAAGATGTCAAAATTGTATGAAAGAGATTTCAACCAGATGATTATTTCAGGCTTGATTTTAAATGCTGCTGGTCAAGATGATAATTTGCACTTCTTTTTGAACCCTTTTATGACTCTCGACTTTTTTTCTTCTCTTCCTACTTCATGTTAAATATTTAGTTATTATTACGAGAATCATGTTCATGCGTAATCATCAATATTGGTATTTAATATTTTCTTTTATTTGCAGAGTAATTAGTTTATCGCGAAAATCAACATATCCTGACAAATTTCACAACAAGTGAAAGATATTATAAAATAACGTGCGAAATTATTAATTTTTCACTGTATATTGCAATTACGTATTGTCACTCACTTTATTTGTAGGATATTTCATATTTTATTCCATATGGGAAGATGATTATGTATATTTAATCTCTTTAATTCTTATCTTATTAAGCTTTTTCTTAAGAAAAATAAACTTATAGTATTAATAAGTTAATTTATTTTTGTTACATTTCCTTTGTACTTATGACTATATTTGAAGATAATGAGATTGATGACTTGAATAGACTACACGAAAATACATTCAAACTTGCATGCGATGTTGGATCATAGATTAAAATAATTTTAAAGAAAATAACACCTTTAAAATTTCGATATGTTATATCTCTACAAGTTTTGTTAAGTTAAAGCAAGTCTTCTAATGAAAAATATATATTAGTCCTAACTATTGTTTGATGTCGAAATATAAATAGCTTTTTCAGGCATATGAAAAATTCTAATTTACTAATAAAGATAAATCATATTTACTGATCATATTTAGTAATGCAAGAAAATGAGAATCATCCTAAAATGTGTGTTAGTAAGTTATTTCTTAATTGTTTAAATTATACCACATTGATCTACTTATCCTATAATTATTTTTTTGATTTTGAGATGAGAGGGCATGCATCATTTACTTATATCTTGCATGGAGATTTTATTACCTCAATAACCAATGAGTTTATTAGATGTACCATACATATTCTTAAATCAATGGTACGATATGAAACCTTTTTTTTATTTTTTTATGATTTTTCTTTTAAAAAAAACTATGAAAAGTCCTTGAAGGAGAAAGAAAAGTTAGTTTTTATTTTATATATATTTGGAAAATGAATGTTTTTGCATGTTAATTTCATTTGTGCAATCCTAAGTACATGAACATGGGCTGGTCCTACAGGACTCTCCACAAATTCTACTTAAGATATTTTTTTTTCCAAAACTTTTTGTTGTTTTCAAATTTAATTATTCTTTAAATATATTTATTATACATGTCTTCTGATTCCGTACTTAATTTGAATGCAAAAGATATAATTTATTTTCTATTTAGATTTTATTTCAAATGCTTATGATTATGCTTATGTTGGTTTCATGTCTCTTTAGTAATTTTAATTTTGTGTGTAGGAATATTTTCAATATGTATGGTGATGAAGATGATTGTAGATATTAATCTTATTTTGATATATTAAGAGAAACCATACTATTGTTGCTAAAAAGTTTGAACTTAACCATGATCTAATACTTTGATCAACTAACACAACATTCAATGATTCCTCTCAAACTTGCTATTACTGCATACTGACGATCTTTTGATTTATTTTTAAAAAATAAAATAAATAACAAACGAACGAGAAAGAATAGCATAAGGAATAATTATATTTTTATTCTATAAAATAAAATATAATATATAATTTTTGCCTTTCTTTTGATCCAAAGGGACGCTAGAGAGTTTCTGTTTTTATCTTTTTCACAATAAAAAAGGAAAGTAGCTCAATACTTTTGTTTTACCTTTTTTTCATTAAATTTGGTGTATTCTAATTTTCCAAATTGCAAAAAAGATAAGACAGAGTAATGAATATTAATAGTTTGTTTGGCAAGATTTAAATTAATTTATTTTGAAAAATATTTTTTTTTAGAAGTGCTTATAGTGAGAAGCAGTTTGTATTTTGCCAAAACATTAGAAAACACTCTGCAATAATTATTGTTTGACCAATCTTTTAAAGTGTATTTAAAAAAAAAAATTCTTAAATAAGTGCTTTTAGGAATGAGTCATTTTTTTAGCTTATGAAAAGTTGTTTTTCCTCCTCTGTGGAAACACTTATTTTCTTTCAAAAATTTGACCAAACAACTCATTTTTTCTTAAAAAAATACTTTTAGAAAAAATATAAACTTGGTCAAATAGGCTATAGATCAAGTGAAATTTAATAAAAAAAATCATTAGAAACATATAATAATACTAAATTGTGTATATTTTGATATAGCAAAATAAAAAATAAATAAGTAATGTTGAGTTCAGGTAGGATGTAAGATGGAGCACACAATAATCTTAAAGAGTGTGTATTTCACTTTTAAAAAATTACAAATAAAAAAACTTAAAATTTTTATATTTAGCACGTTTTGTTACTTGAAATCGTAAAATTAAAAAGAAATGAATAATTCTACTAATATATTATCAAAATGAAAAGGCAATAGACAATTCTTTTAATATACTTATCATTTTATAAGTTTATTTATATATGATAGTTTTTCCGTATATGTATATACTAATTAGGTAAACAGCTACTACTGTAACAATTTTTTTTTGATTTGGCGTAAATAAGATGAAACATTTTAGAGTCAGTGATATATAAATAAACTTTTCGAATGGTAAGAAAAAATCAATTATAAAAAGATTCTTATGTCTTTACTCTTTTTATGCATAGTATTTTCTATTTAGTGTTAGTATCATTTTCGCATCGTTATATTGTGATATTCTATCATGCTCCTGAAATATAAAAAAGAAATCTTATTTGAATAAATGAACAGTAATAAAACAATACCAACATAGATACAATACTAGATGTTACTCATAAAAATCAAAAAATTAAAAATGATATCTCAAATATGTCACAAATGGTTAAAATAAATATGTTTCTATTATCACTCTTTGCTCTTTTTGTTTTAAAAGATAATCCGCGCATTGCGTGGGGATGAATACTAATACTAATAAATATAATGCTAGAATTTTTAAAAGTCAGACTTATCAAATTAAAATCTTTTATCTGCCTCTCCTAATACTTTTATGATCGACGAATATATAATATTTATGTTATAGTTAGGGATCATTTGGTAGAGTATATAAGAACAATGCAAAATATGGTGTATTAGTAATGCTTGTGTTAGTTATGTTTGCATTAGTTATGCTTGTATTTTTCTTATAGAGTGTTTGGTTAGATGTATTAAAAAAAACATGAATTACATAATTTCTAAATTTTTTTTTTTTACATAATACCCTTAATATATATGTTGGAAAGGATGCAGACAATTTTTTGAGGGGTAATAGGGTCTTTAAGCATGTTAATGCATGCATTAGATCCATTGCATTACTAATGTCATGGATTTTGAGGTATTAGTAATACACACCTTAATACACAATAGAGTGTATAACTAATGCTTGCATTAGTTATATGTAGGGTAAAAAGGTATACCAAACAAGATACTACTAATACACATTAAACTAATGCATGCATTAACATTTCAATACACTCTATCAAACGACCCCTTAGTGTATCTCTAACCCTTTTATCTATTGGGATTCTTCCGTTACTACAACCAAGGTTGGCTCAAGCCTAAAGCAACTAAAGCCATTGCTTTAGGCTTCAAACTTTTGGGGCCCCTAAATTTTTTAATATATGTATATAGCGTCGTTTATAAATAAATGATGTTTCTAATTCGAGAAAATTCCTTAAAAAAATTATTCTAGAAAATAAAAAAAAAATTACTAATTTACTTTCAATTAATTATACGTCTTGAAGAAAAAAAGTAATTCTTTAATGGTATAAAATGTCATGTACCCTTCCGTATCATTTTACTTGGTGTCTTTTTAAATATGTTTGTTTCACATTGATTGTTCATTTCACAAATCGGGAGTATTTTATTACTTCTTTTTCCATATTACCCTCAATATTAAATAACTAAAGGAAGTAGTAATTGTTAGATTTTGAGTTTCAAGACATCATTAATAGGTTAATTTTGTAAAATAAATGTTAGATTAATATTTTTTTAATGGGTGTGTCAAGTCAAAATAGACCAAGTAAAATGAAATGAATGGAGTATTAAAACAAGATTAATTTTGAAAGACGACACAAATTCTTTCCTTAATCTCCAAAACACATCTATCTTGAAACAAAATGAAGAGGCTAAAACACTATTTATCTCAATTTGTGTCATGTTGAATTTTCAGAAAGCTAAAAAAACTATGTTTAAGCACATTGTTAAAGTCAAAAAATTTGAATCTCGAAAATAGAAAAATATCATGTAAATTAAAATAGAGGGAGAAACTAGAAAAATAGAACTAATATTATATATAACATATTATTATTATTATTATTTTATAATAAAATATCAGGCTCCTCATTAAAGTTTTGTTTTAGGCCACCATATTTATTGAGTCGCCCCTGACTACAGCTATAAGTTATGATAGCTCTAACTTGCAACTGTATATAGTTAATACATATATCCCTAATGAAAAGATAAATAATAAATTCAACTAACTATTTAACTTTCTCTCAGTTAGAGAGCATATATGCAAGTTGAGATGTACGCAACCTACATGATAAACTGCATGAGATACACGCATTCTATAATATCAAATCGTGTGAAATTTGTTGTGTAAGATATGTGTGTCTAGTCATACAACTTTATAATAGTTTAAGTGTGTATTTATGCATATTCAAAATCGAAGAACATGTATGTCAGACGAGGCCAAATTAAGTGGCATATTTATAGATCATGATTTATCCCTTTATGGAGAGATCCCAAATTTTCTTTAAAAGGTCATGTTTAATTTCCAGAACTCCCCTCTTCCTTAAGAATTAGTGTTATAATTCATTAATTCAATCTTTGCATGTTATATTTAGGGGCGGACCTATATTGTATTTTTTTATGCTTCGATGCCTGTTAAACTTGATATAAATTAGATATAATTATATAAAAAATAACTAAAAACTAATATGAAATTTAAAAAAGCACCCTGAAAATCAATAGCCTTCGGGCTCAACTTTGGAATCCCTAGATTATGTTTCTTCCTATAATCGATAGGGTATAGAATGACTCTGTCAACGAGGGCAAGACCTTGATTAGGTTCTGACTACATGGACAAGACATTGTACTCCGTGATGCTCACATGATTTATGGCGGTTAAGAGGAACTTTCCAAGAAGAAAGCTTATTTATTTTTAGAGAGTATATGACTGACCGAGGCTACTAGTTTATAAAGAATTTTATGACGCATTGCTCTTAATTGTTCAATTTTTAGTTCTCGTTACAGCTTTGATAAAAATCTATCAAGAAAGATTTACTTATGCTTTCTTTTAAGTTTCAACATCCAGGTCAGTTAACCTTCTTTCTCGTCATTCAATCTCATTTTATGATTATATTATTCATGTCTTAATTTTACAGTTTTATCAGTTCAAATAATAATAACGTTTCACTTTAATGCTTTCATGGCATCACATTCAAAGTACCAACGCCTCTTTTTTGGCTACATCATTGAATGATGTAGCCCTCAACTTTTAACTATGCAAGTTCGTGTATAGACTCTTCAGTAGGCTATGCTCTCAGCTTGAGTGAGTTTTCATTATTCCCAACGACTTAGCAACATTTCAATCATTAGTTCATTTTGTTATATAAAAATAGTTGTATTCCAAATGTAATAGAGGCTTCGCAGACACAAAGTCAACTCAAGTCATAAAAATATTTTAATGTTTTCGTTAAAAAATGTTTATTTTATTTTGTTTATAAAATTTAGCCCATGCTTCCAGCTTATTAAATCCACAGAAATGCCATAAACGTAGACATTCTTTGATGAATAAAGAAGCTTCTAGAGAGAAGAATAAAAAATATTTGATGTTTCTGTTAGAGTAGTGACTCGAATTTTGTTGATGCGGCCCAGAAAGTTTCGCAGTGCGACCCATGTTGGTGATTTTCAATAGGGTCTGTGGTGGTATGGACCTTTATGTTTTTGGACCTAGGACTTATTTGTATGCACATATTATATAAGTGCATTTAGTGGGTTGTTTTGGGGATTGAAGAAAATTCAGCCTTCTCCATATTGTACTCTTTCTACATTATAGTGAAACCTCTTTTGCCTCTGCCCGTGGTTTTTTTCGGAAGGGTTTTCGCAGAATTTGTGTGTTGTTCTTGTTTTTATTTTACTTATAGTTTGTTTATTTTGTCTAAATCATAATAAACTGGTATCAAAGCCTGTTCGATTGTTTTTTTGAAGATGGCAACCATGAAGTATGATATTTCGCTGTTGGATCGCAATACTAAATTTTTATTATGACAGGTTACGATGCGGGCTGTGCTCACACAGATGAACTTAGACAATACTCTATTAAGGTTTGATAAGATGCCCTCATCGTAGATGGATGAGAACAAATGACGTAAGGATCGGAAGGTTCTATCTCAGATCCACCTTTATTTATCTAATCAGATTCTACAAGATATTTTGAAGGAGCCACTGCCGTTGCGTTGTGATTTAAATTGGAATCTCTATGTATGATGAAGAGCCTAACAAGTAAGTTGCATCTCAAATAACGACTTTATTCCTATCGCATGTCTGAAGGTGTGTCCTTGGAGGATCACCTATCTGTATTTAAGGAAATTATCTCTGATTTAGAGACTCTGGAGGTTAAGTATGATAAGAAAGATCTAGGGTTGATCTTTTTGTGTTTGCTGCTGCATCATACACGACCTTTAGGGATACGATTTTATATAGTCATGATACCCTGACCATAGATGAAGTCTATGATGTGCTGTTCTCTAGGGAGAAGACGAAGCATCTTGTGAATGGGTCGGAGACTCAAGAAGATGGTCTTATTGTTCGAGGAAAGAATTATGAGAATAAATCTAGGGTGATGATAGAAACAGATCAAAATCCATAAACAGAAACAAAATCTGTAATTACTTTAAGAAGAAGGATACATCAAATCCGAGTGTTGGAAGTTACAAAATAGAGAGAAAAAAAAAGCTCCAAAACTGAAGAAAAACCAACCAGAGAAGTTCGGTGAAGTTCATTTTATTAAAGATAGCGGTAGTGATGGAGAACTTTTGGTTGTTTCTGATTGTAACTCCAAACCCTGTGAGGATTAGATTCTTGATTCAGCTTTTATATTTCATATATATCGCAATCGGGATTGGTTTACAACATATGAAACAGTCTCTAAAGGTGCTGTGTTGATGGAAAATAACACACCTTGCAAGATAGCTAGTATTGGGACAATCAGAATTAAGATATTTGATGGGGTAGTAAGGACATTTGGTGATGTGCGGTATATCCCAGACCTAAAGAGAAATCTTATTTCCTTGAGTACTCTTGATTTAAACGGATATAGGTACACTGGTGAAGGTGGAGTCTTGAAGGTTACTAAAGGCTCTCTTGTTGTGTTGAAGGGACAGAGAAAATCTACAAATTTGTATGTCTTACAAGGCTCTACGGTTACAGGTGATGTAGCTATTTCTACTTTATCTCTAACAGAAAGTGACGTTGCAAAACTTTGGCCTATGAGCCTGGGGCATATGAGTGAAAACGGAATGGCTGAACTAAGTAGAAGAGGACTTCTTGATGGGAAGAGTATTACCAAACTGAGGTTCTGTGAGCATTGCATTTTTGGGAAGCAGATGAGAGTCAGATTTACTAAAGACATCCACTCAACTAAAGGCACACTTGATTACATTCATTCTGATCTCTGGGGTCCTTCTAGAGTACCTTCTCGAGGAGGTGCAAATTATTTATTGACTATTATTGATGACTATTCCAGGAAAGTTTGGGTGTTCTTCCTGAAGCAAAAGAATGATGTGTTACCTACTTTTAAAGAGTCAAAGATTATGATTGACAAGCAAACAAGGAAGCAGGTAAAATGCCTTTGGACTGATAATGGTAGAGTTCTGTTCTAATGAATTTAATGGTTTGTGCAAGTCAAAAAGATTTGTGAGGCACTTAACAGTTCGTCATACTCCGCAGCAAAATGGTATGGCTGAATGAATAAACAGGACTATAATGAAGAAGGTGTGTTGTATGCTCTTAATGCTGGTTTGCCCAAGTCTTTTTAGGCCGAAGCTGCTTCCACGGCTTGTTTTCTTATTAATCACTCACCCTCAGTTGCGATTGATAAAAGACTCCACAAGAGGTATGGTCTGGTACTCCTGCTAGTTATTATGATTTGAGGATATTTGGATGTCCTGCATATGATCATGTTGATAATGAAAAGTTGGAGCCTAGATCTGTCAAGTATTTATTTATGGGTTATAAGCCCGGTGTTAAAGGTTATGAACTTTGGTGTCCAGAAAGAAGAAAGGTTATAATTAGCAGAGATGTTGTGTTAGATGAAACTGTCAGGCTCTCTCTGAGTCTAGTGTTTCACCTCCAGATGAGCTTAGTGACATGAATCAGCAAAATTTATTCACCCACGTTAAATTGCAAATTAGAGCAGAGTCTACACCAGTGCCTACTTCTCAATCTAGCCTGGAGATACAGAGTGATACTATTTCTTCTTCACCACCAGTGGCGCCATAATATTATATTACAAAAGACAAGCCTAGAAGAGATATTAGACCTCCTAAGAAGTGCTCTGAAGCTGATTTGGTTGCTTATGCATTGAATGTAGCAGAAGGTATTAATTTCTGTGAAGATCCTTCTTCTTACTCAGAGGCAGTTAGTTGTGATAATTTCAGCCGATGGATGATTGCTATTGAGGAAGAGATAGAATCACTTCATAAGAATGTCACATGGGATCTGGTGAGATTGCCTAAAGATAAGAAAATTGTTCGTTGCAAGTGGGTATTCAAGAAGAAATAAGGAGCATCGAGAGTTGAAGATGCTAGGTACAAAGCAAGACTAGTTGCTAAAGGCTACCACAAGTTCCAGGTATTGACTTCACATATGTGTTTTCTCCAGTTGTAAAGTATAGTTCGATTCGAGCCTTACTTGGTATTGTGGTCCTGCATGATCTTGAGCTTGAGCAGTTAGATGTCAAAACTACATTCTTACATGGATAACTTGAGGAGGACATCTATATGCAGCAACCAGAGGGTTTTACAGTCTCAGTAAAAGAGGACTATGTATGCTTGCTGAAAAAGTCTTTTTATGGCTTAAATCAGTCGCCCAAGCAGTGGTATAAGAGGTTTGACTCTTTTATGACCTCTCATATATTTCAAAGGAGCAGTTATGATAGTTATGTCTACTTTAAAGAGGTAAGTGATAGTTCATTCATATATCTTCTTTTGTATGTTGATGATATGTTGATTGCAGCAAAAGATATGAGAGAGATAAATAAATTCAAAGCCCAGCTCAGTAAGGAGTTTAATATGAAGGATCTAGGAGCAGCAAAGAAGATTCTTGACATGGAGATTCTGAGGAATAGAAAGAATTATAAGTTATACTTGAGTCAGAAAAGATATATTGAAAAAGTGTTTCATGGGTTCAATATGCAAAATGCCAAGCCTGTTAGTACTCCATTGGCAACTCACTTCAAACTCTCAGCCACTTTATCTCCAAAGACAAATGATGAGAATGACTATATGTCTCGAGTTCCATACTCTAGTGCCGTTGGGTCTCTTATGTATGGGATGGTGTGTTCCCGACCAGATTTATCTTATGCTGTTAGTACAGTTAGCAGATACATGGAAAATCCTGGCAAATTACATTGGAAAGCAGTTCAGTGGATTTTCAGATACTTGCATGGATCTGCTGATATTTGTTTACAGTTTGGGTGAAATAGAGATGGAGTAATAGGGTATGCTGATTCTGATTTTGTAGGAGATCATATGATAAAAGGAGATCCCTTACAGGCTATGTTTTCACCATTGGTGGTTGTGCTATTAGTTGGAAAGCTACCTTATAGACTATGGTTGCTTTGTCAACTACTGAGGCAGAGTATATGGCTATTGCAGAGGCTTTCAAGGAAGCAATTTGGTTGAAGGGTCTGTTCGGTGAACTTAGCAAAGAATTACAAATTACTAAAATTTTTTGCGACATTCAGAGTACTATCTTCCTTACGAAAGATCAGATTTTTCACGAGAGGACAAAGCACATCGATGTTGGATATTATTTTGTGTGTGAAATTATTGCTCGTGGTGATATTATGGTGAGCAAGATTAGTACTCATGAAAATCCTGCTGATATGATGACCAAGACACTATCAAGTGCCAATTTTAAGCATTGCTTGGACATGGTTAGTGTTAGCTGTTAAGATGTGCCCTTAGGGTCTTTTGTAGAAGAGGTAGAGAGTTTGTCTTAAAATGGATTTGAGTTATTAATTAGAATTCATGTCAAGGTGGAGATTGTTAGAGTTGAGACCCTAATTTTGTTGATCCAGCCCAGAAAGTTTCGCGGTGCGACCCATGTTGGTAATTTTCAATGGGGTATGTGGTGGTATGGTGTAATACCCCATACTTTTTCTTAGATAATTTTATCTCAAGAATGTCTAGTATTAGCTTCTAAATTGAATTATGGTTATTCCATGAGGAATTCTCAAGATTTCTTTTTTTCGTGTGGGAAATTCAATAAGATTTCCATCGATATAAGATTCGCCCAAATCCGATAACCGGGTCAGAAGTTACGACTATTTTAAGTTCCCGTCGTAAAATAGCGCCATATTAGTTAGTGGAACGCTGCGCCACGAGAGGAAATGGCATTTGGCAAATTCTAGTAGGGGTCCGCGATTATGGAGCGTCGCGCCAGGGCCCAAATTCAGAATTGTCCATTTTCCAGTGTCTTAGCGTGATTTCCCCTGTGTCGCGCCAAAGTTCAAGGTCACAAAGGAAGTGGCAACGCGATGGCTCCGCGTCGCGCCATCCCTCAGTTTCCCAATTGTCAAATTCCAGTGACACAGCGGGATAGTTCCGCGTCGAGCTAGGGGTTCAGTTCGGGAAAATTTTACTGAAATTAAATAACGCATTCAGGGTTAAAAGGGTCAACTTCCCACCCCTATTTAAGCCCTTTAACACGTGATTCAGCCATTTTTCACCCAAAATACACTCTTTTCTCTCAAAAACCTCTCAAGAACAAGCTAGGGTTTTCATAGAAAATCCAATTCCAAGAAAATTTCTCCGTCAATCTTCATGAAATCACGAACGAAGGTATGCATAGTGTTCATTCATGGACTCCTTTAGTTCATGAAGCCCAAGAATCCCTTTTCTAAATTCAAGTTTATGGATTTTCTTATGAATTTCATGATTGGGCTGCTCTTGTTCATGTGGATAATAAGAAATTAAATTCTACTCCATGTTGGGTGATAAATTCTTTGTGGGTTAAATTATTATAGATATAGATTCATGCAAACCTATGATTAAACCCTTGAATGATGAAATTAGAATTGAACCATGATGCTTAATTATTGTACAATGATGTTTACATGTACCATGCCTATAATATGTTTGATTAAATGCCTAGATGAAGGAGAAGTGCCTAACTAGCATGATACCATGAAATCCCCATGTATGTACAAGTTATGCCTATCACATGTTTTGATGAAATGCTTTTATAAATGTATTATGGATTATGATGTCAGTTATATGTTCAAGTAAGTTATGCTTGGTCAGTTTTCTTCCATCGAGTCTTGGGGGTACTCATACCCGAAACATTAGTTGTGTGCCTAGAGCCATGTCATGTTTTCACGGTACTCTCACTCAAGCTATGATCTTTAGACTTCAGACAGTCTTATGACTCAGAAAATCTCTATGGTCTCATGAACTCAGTCAGTTGTCAAATATCAGTAGTATTCCGTCAGTCAACGGAATTCAGTAACTCAGCCCATGTTCAGTTCAGTAAATCATGTTCAGAGTTTATTCAGATGGGAGTAGGAATTAACACCGAGTGAACCCAAGAATGGGAACACACACTATCAGTTGAGGGTGTGATTCTTAGAAGTCATCCTTGTGTTCCAGAACTATGTAGCCAGCATAGGTTGAGACATAAATACTGTTCGATGAGGGTTGATGAGGCGAATAAGCACTGTCAGATTAGGGCCCTACCGTTCTCATATAGGGGACACTATCAGATGAGGGTCGTCCATAGCTTGTCCTTACCGGTGGCGCAGTATTAACACCCTTCCAATTGGGGTTACATATTGGACCCCAACTCAGCCATAATAGCGTATCAAGGGCATGTCGGTTAGATAACTACTTCCCACAGTTTTATGTTACAGAATCAGGACTGTCAGATATAGTTAATCAGTTTTAATAATAGAATTCAGATAGTTCTTCAGATTTCAGAACTGTCAGATACAGTCAACTTAAATACAGTACAGAACTCAGATAGTTTCATCAGATTTAGGACTGTCAGATACAGTCACTCATGTTATCAGTTATATTCAGATTCAGAAATCATGTTATCATAGTATTAGTGTTAGTTGTTATGTCTCATGCATGTATTCTCACGCTCATGATAGTTAGCCATTTATTATTATTGTTTATGCATTGAACCCCATGCATTCAGCCTACCTCACATGCATACCAGTACATTCAAAGTACTGATGCATTTGCACTGTGGTGTCTTATACCATAGGTTTGGAGACACGAGCTCCAGAGCAACAGTAGTTTCCAGATATCTGTAGATAGAGTTAGAAGTGAGTCCTCATATTTTTAGGATATGATTATTTCACTATTATCTCATTAATCAGTTTATTAGTTGGAGTTAGTTAGGGACATGTCCCATCAACTCCTTACTCAGATAGTTCAGTCAGTTAGAGGCTTTCTAGACTATCATGTTTCGGACTTCCGTATGTTCAGTTTTGTTTTGGGTATTCTATTACCCCACACAGATGTTATATCATTCAGATCATATTCAGTATTGAACCTTATGGACTTTTAGTTTATGTATCCACATTATAAAGTATTTTATGCAGTATAGAGGTACAAATATCAGTCATGGGCTAGCTTGTGGTCCTTCAAGGTCATGAGCATCGTGTAGCACTTCGGGTATTAGATTTGGGGCATTAAGAACTTGGTATCAGAGCCTAAGGTTAATAGAGTCCTAGGAAGTCTGAAAGCCGCATCTAGTAGAGTCTTGTACATGGGTGTGTTGCGCGCCACATTTATGTGCAGGAGGCTATAACATATTTTAGGAAAAGTTCCCTTCTTTCAGTATTCATATTGTGACAGTGAGCATAATATCAAGTAAATCTCTCAGTCTAATCCGTTTTCTCTTTTCTTCTACAGAACATGCCTCCTAAAAGAAGAAACGAAAACCAGTCAGCCCCCCAACCCGAAGATTCTTTGGGTGATCATGTTTCTCATGCAGAGTTCAGGGCCGCATTCACTACTCTTGCTCAGTCAGTTGCCACTCAAAATGAGCGGCCAGCAGTTATTTCGACCAACCTAGTGGCCAACTCAGCCGCAGCTAGGATTTGGGACTTCACCCGAATGAATCTTTCGTCCTTCCTTGGGTCTAAGGTAGATGAGAACCCTTGGGAATTTATTGATCAGGTTCAGAAGGTGATTGATATCATGGGGGTAACTACTGTTGAGAGTGCTGAGCTAGATGCATATCAGTTGCAGGATGTGGCTCATACTTGGTTCAAACAGTAAAAGTCAGAGAGGTCAGATGATGCAGTTCTTATAAAGTAAGAGGAGTTTGTCACTGCATTCTTAGACAGATTTTTTTTCCAAAAGCTTAGAGAGGCTAAGGTGATAGAATTCATCAACCTCAGGCAGGGCAATATCTCAATTAGCCAGATATGCCCCTCATGTGGTTGCAGATAGCAGAGCCAAGATGAGTAAGTTCACTTCAGGGGTAAATAATAGCATTGTAAATGAGTGCAGATCTTCCATACTGAATAGTGACATGACTTTAGCCAGGCTTATAACTCATGCTCAGCAGATAGAGGAGTAGAAGATTAAGCAGAGGGAGAAGCAGAATAAGAGAGTGAAGACAGGTAGTTTCAACTTTGCTCAGCCTAAATCAGAAGGAGAAAATTATTCCCAGTTTCATCCTAAGTCATCAGTTCCATACCCTTCTTCAACCACTGCTCCAGTTCCTAAGTTCAGGGAGGGTAACAGAGATAGAGAGCCAGGCTCTAGATCTCAGGGTAGTGTTAAAAATGCTCGAACTATCCTCTTTGTCAGACTTGTGGTAAAATCCACAAGGGTGCTTACAGAGCTGGTAGCGATATCTGTTCCATGTTGGTAAGCCAGGCCACAGAGTCAGACACTGCCCTCAGTCAGGTTATCAGAGTTATCTCCGCTCCTCAGCTCAATCCGGTCGCCCGAATCAGCTGGGTGCCGCCATTAGTGCTACTAGTGGGCAGTGCCCAAATCGTCTCTATGCTCTTCAGTCCCGACAGGATCAGGAAAATTCTCCTGATGTAGTTACTGGTATGTTACAGATCTTTCATATGCATGTTTACGCTTTTCTAGATCCAGGAGCTTCTTTGTCTTTTGTACTCCCTATATAGCAGGCGATTTTGGAATCAGTCTCGAAATCCTAGCAGAGCCCTTTCCAGTCTCTACCCCAGTTGGTAAAACCATCATAGTCTGGTGGGTATACAGGAACTTTTTCGTTATGATATTTTACAAAGTCACTTCAGCAAACTTAGTTGAATTAAAGATGACTAATTTTGATGTCATTCTCGGCATGGATTGGCTTCATTCCTGCTATGCCACAGTCGACTGCAGAAACAAAATAGTCTAGTTTCAGTTTTCGAATGACCCCGTCCTTGAGTGGAAGGGTAGTACTCCAGCGTTCAGAGGTTAGCTTGTTTCCTACCTTCAGGCACGAAAAATGATATCTAAAGGATGTGTCTATCATCTTGTTCAAGTTAAGGACACTAGTTCTGAAACTCCCAGCCTTGAATCGATTCCAATTGTAGGTGAATATTCAGATGTCTTTCTCGAAGATCTTTCAGGAATTCCTCCCGAAAGGGAAATAGACTTCGGTATTAATCTTTTTTTAGATACTCAGCCTATATCTTTTCCGCCATACAGAATGGTACCAGCAAAACTCAGAGAACTAAAAGAACAATTGAAGGATCTCTTAGATAAGGGATTTATCAGGCCTAGCATTTCCCCGTGAGGTGCTTCAGTAATATTCGTACATAAGAAAGATAATTATCTTAGGATGTGTGTAGACTACCGTCAACTCAATAAGGTCATGATCAAGAACAAGTATCCTCTTTCCAGAATCAATGACTTGTCTGACCAACTTCAGGGTGCCAGTTATTTCTCTAAGATAGACCTCAGATCCGACTATCATCAGCTCAGAGTTAGAGAATGTGACATTCTGAAAATAGCTTTTCGTACTCGGTATGGTCACTTTGAATTCCTAGTCATGTCATTTGGTCTTACTAATGCCCCAGCCACTTTTATGGACTTGATGAACCATGTGTTTAAGCAATACTTGGACATATTCATCATAGTCTTCATAGATGATATCCTAGTCTATTCCCGCAGTGAGCGTGATCATGCAGACCATCTCAGAATAGTACTTCAGACTCTCAAAAATCATCAGTTGTTTGCCAAATTCAGTAAGTGCGAATTTTGGCTAAGGTCAGTAGCATTTCCTGGTCATATCATTTCCGGTGATGGCAGTAGAGTAGATCTTGAAAAGATTGAAGCAGTAAGAAACTGGCCTCGCCATGTCTTTCCATCAGATATTAGGAGTTTCTTGGATTTAGATAGCTATTGCAGACAGTTTTTTAAGGGATTTTCTTCTATTTCAACCCCTATGTCTAAATTAGCTCAGAAGAAAGTCAAGTTTCAGTGGTTAGATCCTTGCGAGAAGAGTTTTCAGGAGTTGAAAACTCAACTTATCTCAACTTCAGTCTTAGCTCTCCCAGATGGTTCAGATGGTTTCATAGTGTATTGTGATGCATCCAGAGTGGGTCTAGGTTGCGTCCTCATGCAACATAGTAAGGTCATAGTCTACGCCTCCAGATAGCTTAAACCCCATGAGAGGAATTATCCTACTCATGATCTTGAGTTAGCAGTCGTAGTCTTTGCCTTGAAGATTTGGAGGCATTATCTCTACGGAGTTCATGTAGATGTCTTCACAGATCATAAGAGTCTTCAGTATGTTTTTTCTCAGAAAGATCTCAATCTTCATCAGAGAAGGTGGATAGAGCTCTTGAAAAATTATGACATGAGTGTCCTTTATCATCCGGGCAAGGCCAACGTAGTGGGCAACGCTCTCAGTATACTATCCATGGGTAGTGTTTCTCATATTGAGGACAGTAAGAAGAAGTTAGCTCAGGAAGTACATCAGCTTGCTAGACTAGACGTTCGCTTAGTCGATATAGATGAAGGTGATATATAGGTTCAGAGTAGTTTAGAATCATCTCTAGTTTCTGAGGTAAAAGAAAAGAAAGATAGAGATCGCAACCTTGTCAAGTTGAAAGAGTCAGTCAAGGATCAGAAAATAGAGGTTTTCTCCCAAGGGAAGATAGTGTTCTTTATTGTCAGGGTCGTCTCTGTGTTCCAGGTGTAGGTGACATAAGGCAGCAAATTCTTGTAAAAATGCATGGTGTGCGCTACTTGTAGGAAATCTATTGGTAGAGTGGTATGAAGAGAGACATTGCAGATTTTGTGGCTAAGTACTCCACATATCAGCAGGTTAAGATAGAGCATCAGAAGCCTAGTGGGTCCATGCAGGAATTCAGTATTCCTACTTGAAAGTGAGAAGTTGTGAACATGGACTTCGTCATGGGTTTGCCTTGAACTCGTTATTAGCATGATTCAGTCTGGGTTATTGTAGACAGAATGACCAAATCAGGTCATTTTCTTCCAGTTAATACCTTTTATTTAGCCGAGGATTACGCTAAACTCTACATCAAAGAGTTGGTCAGATTGCACAGTATTCCCTTGTCCATTATCTCAGACAAAGGTACCTAGTTCACCTCTCATTTCTGGAAAGCATTCCAAAAGAGTCTTGGTACCTAATTTCATATTAGTACAACCTTTCATCCTCAGACAGATGGTCAAGCATAAAGGACCATTCAGACGTTAGAATATATGCTAAGGGAGTGTGCAATCAATTTCAAGGGAAGTTGGGATGACCACTTACCTTTGATTGAGTTTGCATACAACAACAACTATCATTCCAGTATTCAGATGGCTTCACTCGAAGCTCTCTATGGTAGGAGATGTAGATCTCAAATTGGTTGGTTTAAAGTTAGTGAGGCCTCAGTTATAGGTCCTGACTTTGTATTCGACACCTTAGAAAAAGTCCAGTAAATTAGAGAAAAGACTCTGGGCTGCTCAGAGCCGACAGAAGTCTTATGTAGATATTCGTAGAAAAACTCTCGAGTTTGAGATTGGTAACTATATCTATCTAATGATATCTCCCATGAAGGGAGTGAAGCAGTTTGGAAATAGAGGGAAACTCAGTCCCCGATATATCGGTCCCTTCAAGATTCTCAGTCGATTCGGCAAGGTAGCTTATGAGCTCGAATTGACTTCAGATCTAGCCTCAGTTCATCTAGTCTTTCATGTCTCTTTGCTCAAGAAGTGCATAGGTGATCCATCAGTTGTAGTCCCTATTCAGAGCATTGATGTTCAGAACACTCTATCTTATGAAGAGATTCCAGTTGAAATCTTAAACTATCAGACTCATAGATTGAGGAACAAAGAAGTCCCTCTAGTTAAGGTTCTTTGGAGAAATCAGTCAGACAAGGGAGCTACTTGGGAAACAGAGGCAGACATGCGTACCAAGTATCCTTATCTCTTTTTTGCCAACTCAGGTCAAGCTCAAGGAACAGTTCTCCTTAAGCTTTTTCAATTTCCTGTTCAGTGTTTATCACAAACTTTGTATGCAGTTTCATACTCATGTTCCCATTATAAACTTGGTATCAGTATCATTGCATATTCAGCCATGCACTCATGTATCAGTTCAGTTATGTAATTATACATCAGATATGCATTCTCACTGTGAGAAACTTAGTTCTTCAGAACACTCAGTCATGCATTCATGAATCAGTCACATATGCATCAGATATACATGTTCAGTATTACATCAGTCATGTCAGTTATGAGATCATGTTCCATTTATTCATGTTCAGTATGTACGTTAGTTGTTTTTTCTCCCCTCTTAGTCTGTCTCATTCAAGGATGAATGTTCTCAAGGGGGAGATATTGTAATATCCCGTACTTTTTCATAGCTAATTTTATCTCAAGAATATCTAGTATTAGCTTTTAAATTGAATGGTGGTTATTCCATGAGGAATTCTCAAGATTTCCCCTTTTTGTCGTGTGAAAAATTCAATAAGTTTTCCATTGATATAAGATTCGCCCTAATCTAATAACCGGGTCAGAAGTTATGACTATTTTAAGTTCCCATCGTAAAACAACACCATATTAGTCAGTGGCGCGCCGCGCCACAAGAGGAAATGACATTTGGCAAATTCCAGTAGGAGCCTGCGATTATGGCGGGTCGTGCTAGGGCCCAAATTCAGAATTGTCCATTTTCTAGTGTCTCAGTGCGATTTCTCCCACGTCGCGCCAAAGTTCCAAGTCACAAAGGAAGTGGCAACACGATGGCTCCATGTTGCACCATCCCTCAGTTTCCCAATTGTCAAATTTCAATGATATAACGCGATAGCACCGCGTCACGCCAGGGGTTCAGTTCGGAAAAATTTTACTGAAATTAAATGACGCGTCCAGGGTTAAAAGGGTCAATATTTCACCCCTATTTAAGCTCTTTAACACGTGATTTAGCCATTTTTCACCCTAAATACACTCTCTTCTCTCAAAAAACTCTCAAGAACAAGCCAGGGTTTTCATAGAAGATTCAATTCCAAGAAAGTTTCTTTGTCAATCTTCACGAAATCATGAACTAAGGTATGCATAGTGTTCATTCATGGATTCCTTTCGTCCATGAGAATCCCTTTTCTAAATTCAAGTCTATGGATTTTCTTATGAATTTCATGATTGGGCTACTCTTGTTCATGTGGATAGTGAGAAATTGAATTTTACTCCATGTTGGGTGATAAATTCTATGTGGATTAAATTATTATAGATATAGATTCATGCAAACCTATGATTAAACCCTTGAATGATGAAATTAGAATTGAAACATGATGTTTAATTATTGTACAATGATGTTTACATGCACCATGCTTATAATATGTTTGATTAAATGCCTAGATGAAGGAAAAATGACTAACTAGCATGATACCATAAAATCCCCATGTATGTACAAGTTATGCCTATCACATATTTTGATGAAATGCTTCTATAAATGTATTATGGATTATGATGTTAGTTATACGTTCAAGTAAGTTATGCTTGGTAAGTTTCCTTCTATAGAGTCTTGGGGATACTCGTACCCGAAACATTAGCTGTGGGCTAAGAGTTATGTCATGTTTTCATGATACTCTCAGTTAAGCTATGATTCTTAGACTTCAGATAGTTTTATGACTCAGGAAATCTCCATGATCTCATGAACTCAATCAGTTGTTAGATATCAGTAGTATTCCATTAGTTAACAGAATTCAGTAACTCAGCCCATGTTCAGTTCAGTAAATCATATTCAGAGTCTATTCAGATGGGAGTAGGAATTAGCATCGAGTGAATTCGAGGATGGGAACGCATACTATCAGATGAGGGTGTGATTCTTAGAAGTCATCCTTGCATTCTAGAACTATGTAGCCAACATAGATTGAGACATCAACACTGTCCGATGAAGGTTGATGAGGTGGATAAGCACTGTCAGATAAGGCCCCCACCATTCTCGTATATGGGACACTATAAGATGAGGGTCGCCCACGGTTTTTCCTTATTGATGGCATAGTATTGACACCCTTTCAGTTGGGGTTACAGATTGGACCCCAACTCAGTCATAATGGCGTATCAGGGACATGTCGGTTAGATAACTGCTTTTCATAGTTTTATGTTACAGAATCAGGACTGTCAGATATAGTCAATCAGTCTCAATAATAGAACTCAGATAGTTCTTCAGATTTCAGGACTGTCAGATACAGTCAACTCAGATACAGTACAAAACTCAGATAGTTCCATTAGATTCAGGGCGATCAAATACAGTCACTCATGTTATCAGTTATATTTAGATTCAGTAATCATGTTATCACAGTATTAATGTCAGTTGTTATGTCTCATGTATGTATTCTCAAGCTCATGATAGTTAGCCAGTTATTATTATTGTTCATGCATATGAACCCTATGTATTCAGCCTACCTCTCATGCATACCAGTATACTCAAAGTACTGACGTATTTGTGCTATAGTGTCTTATACCATAGGTTCAGAGACACGGGCGCCAGAGCAACAGTAGATTCCAGATATCCGCAGATAGAGTTAAAAGTGAGTCCTCATCTTTAGAGGACATGATTATTTCCCTATTATCTCATTAATCAGTTTATTAGTTGGAGTTAGTTGGGGACATGTCCCATCAAGTCCTTACTCAAACTGTTCAGTCAGTTAGAGGCTTTCTAGACTATCATGTTTCAGACTTCAGTATGTTCAGTTTTGTTTTGGGTATTCTATTATCCCACACAAATATTATACCATTCAAATCATGTTCAGTATTGAACCTTATGGTCTTTCAGTTCATGTTTCCGCATTATAAAGTGTTTTATGCAGTATAGAGGTACAGATATCAGTCATGGGTTAGCTTGTGGTCCTTCGAGGTCATGAGCACCGTGTAGCATTTTGGGTATCAGATTTGTGGCGTTACATAAGGACCTTTATGTTTTTGGGCCTAGGACTTATTTGCATGCACATATTATATAAGTGCATTTAGTGGGTTATTTTGGAGATGTAAGAAAATTCAGTCTTCTCCATATTTTACTCTCTCTCCATATAGTGAAACCTCCTTTGCCACTGCCCATGATTTTTTCCACAAGGATTTCCATATAAATCTATGTGTTTTTCTTTTTTTTCTTTTACTTGTGGTTTGCTTATTCTGTCCGAATCATAACAGTTTCCACTAAAAATGAGAAATTTCCCTTACATACCTATTTATATTAGATCCAAAAAAATACATCATCAATATAAATAAAAAAAAGTTTGGACCAAATAAGAAAATACAGATGAAACATTTTTATTTGATTTTTGAGCATGTTGTCAAAGGTACGATTGATCAAGCCACTCGTACCCTTGAATACGAGTTGTAACCACTTTCTCCTCCCCTCTTGTATCATAAGCAGCCTAGGAAGATGGCATTCTATCCTCTATATGAATGGACCTCCCCTCAATCATATCCTAAGTATATGAGTCGTACCAAATGAGTCGTATGGGCCTAGATTTGAACCATGGAGTGGACTATTTTGTATACGAGTGGTGCATACTGTTAGGGCATGAGTCGTATCCTTTGGATATGACTCAAGGGTGTCCACTCGTATCCTAACCAATGTAGAAGGCATAGGAGGAGCCTAGGGTGCGAGTTAGGGTACCACTCGTACTCTAGGGTACGATTGCTTAAGGAGTCTAATGGATATAAATAATTCATATAATTGAGTATATAAAAATTATATTTTTACATAAAATATGAATAATTATATTCTATCCTCGCATATTTTCTAACGAATTCTACAAGAAAAAGAGTACAAGAGAAGACTAAAAGAAGAAATAAATTATTTGAATAAATAAAAAAATTCTACGGGTGTCACCACAATTTCATAGCCACAACCGTGGAACTTTTTGAAAGAAGTAATAAAGTTCATGGATGATGATCTTCACTTCAAAGCTTACTTACACTCGTCAAGTGAAGGAGTGAAACAAGTGAAGGTTTGAAGAAGAGTTACAAGTTGACGGTTACAACCACCACTTCAAAGAATGCATTCGTTGGCTCAACATTATATTTTTCTATAAATAGAGGCATTTATTTGATTATTAATCATCCAACAATGAGCAAAAATAAAGTGTTGGTCTCTTGTAATAAAAATATTTCTTCAAGTCTTTTCTATATATCTAGTTTCTTAAATTTAAGTTTTTTTCTACTTACATAATGGAATGATCTCTTTGTGTTGGGAGCGTTAAAGAAACTTGGTATAATATTATAATATCAATCTTATTTTAGTTCTTTCAAGACTTGATTTTATTTAAAAGCTAAATACTTCATGTTGGAAGCTGGATTTTTCTGGTCAATAATTTTTAAGGATGCTCAAGCATATGTCGCAAAGTGTGATCAATGTCAGAAAGCAGCTAATATCACAAAGAGAGATGGGATGTCATTACAATCAATACAGGTATGTGAAATTTTTTATGTTTGGGGAATAGATTTTGTGGGTCCTTTTCTTTTTTCTCATTCTTATACATACATTCTCGTGGCAGTGGATTATGTATCAAGGTGGGTAGAAGCAATTCTCACACAAAAGAATGATGCTCGTATAGTGTGTGATTTTCTCAGAAAAATATTTTTACCAGATTTGGCGCACCACGAGTCGTCATTACCGATCAAGGGACTCATTTCATTAATAAACAATTTTCTTCTTTACTATCAAAATATGGTGTTTCTCACAAAATAGGAACATCGTATCATGCTCAAAATCAAGGACAAGTAGAAGTTATCAATCGTGAAATAAAAAGAATACTAGAAAAGACGATTGAAATTTTGAGAAAAGATTGGGTCTTAAAATTAGATGATGCTTTATGGGCATATCGAACGACCTTTAAAACACCAATTGACATATTTCCATATAAATTAGTCTTTGAAAAAGCTTGTCATTTACCTGTTGAATTAGAACGCAAAGCTTTTTGGGCGTTGAAAACGCTGAATTTGAATTAACCTCTGCTGGAAAAAATAGATTTCCTCTGCTGGAAAAAATAGATTTCTCCAAGTCTATGAATTAGAAGAATTGAGGTTAGAAGCCTATAAAAATACCCGAATATTTAAAGAAAAAAAATGGCATGACAATTTGATTCGACCAAAGAGTTTTAAGATTGGAGACTGGGTACTTAATTACAGTAGCAAGCTTAGATTATTTTCTGGAAAACTCAAATCCAGATGGACAGGTCCCTACAGTGTTACAAATATCACTTCTTATGGAGCTATTGAAATACAACATATCAAAAGTGGAGATAAGTTTAAGGTAAATGTTCATAGGCTAAAATTATATTTTGAAGGATGGTTTGATGAACAACCATCAGTGACACTTATTGAATAATGAATCAAACAATCAATAAGTCGAGCTGATGACATTAAACTCAAAACTACTATTTCTACCCGTAGCCATTGAGGGTGAAGCAATAGAGCCTAATAAGTCCAGTATAAATTCACGTCAATTAATTGCTCAATCAATTGACTTGGTTATATCCAGGTTATTGTACAACCAGAATATCTCATAAAGACGTCTACAAAAACAGAGTCACCTACATAGGAATTCCATGGTGATCGGTATGCCTAAGTAACTAGTTGATTAACCAATTAATTATGCATGATAACTATTGGATCAGATAACTTTTTGGTTTATATTAAATCAAGGAGAAATAATTATTTATTTCTAGTATTATTATTCATATAAACTTGTATCTGATATGTCAGTACAGAATCAAGGAATCAAAACTAAATTGAAAAGTTATTTTTCCTCGAGAGCAATATACATCCTTAAAATCACAACCTATTAAATCTTTATTTAGCATTACTTATTATTATTATTCTAATCATTTTTACTCATATAATCATATTTCCATTGTAGAAGGACACATTGAAGCTCCATAGAAGCAGCAATCACATCGACGCTGAGGAATATAATCTATATATACATATATATTTACTTATAATAAATATAAGGTGTATAACTGCAGTTTCTTTCAAGCTTTCTCCTGCAGTTGTAAATTTGAAAGCCAAAAATATTTTATATATTTCTCTTTAAACATGATTGCATTGTATGTTTTAAATTAGCAAAATAATTTTTTTACATTATAGTCAGGATTATTTCTTCTATTTTCACCATATGATTTTCATAAATTTTTATTTTTGATTTTGTGAACGAAAAAACAAACATCTTCAACTCAGAAATCTTGTGAATTGAGAAGAGTTATGATCACTAAATAGGAGGAATCAACAAATTTGGATAGAACTTGCTCTTAATGTTTCTCAAGGCGAAATAATAGATGATACTTATTTCTGAAAAATGATATTAGGACTTCTTTGATATCAGATTTTAACCTCTATTTCTATCCACACCCGCATATTTTCCTTCTTAGAACCCTTATTTGAGCCCTTATTTTTTTCCTAACACTCAAATTCTCAGAAAATATATGTAAGTTCAATATACACATATATTCTCTTCAACTATAAATGGACAGTATTCAATAGATGAAAAAAAAGAAAAAAAAATTAAAATGTAATTTTCTTTGAGAAATGGCAAAAGAAAGAGAAATAAAAATAAAAAAAATAGTTCATCTCTTTTTTAAAAAAAAGGGAAAAAAAGAAATAAAAAAAAGGAATAAAGAATCAAAGAAAGGAGTTGTTCCAAGCGGGAAAAAATAAGTCACTATTAAAATATCCTTATCCTACCAGCCTGAAGCCTAACATTACAAGCCTATAAAGTTCTAAAATAATTTCAGAAAATAGTGTTGAATCTATATTAGTGGAGACAAACATATGGATCAAGCCCATGGACAAAACTGTGATACTCACTAAATAAGTAATCATAAACCTATCAATTCTGAAGGATTGAAGAGAAGAAGAAAGCAAGTTCTTTCTAATCAGAGCAAAATTCAAAATAAGATAAACAATTGGTGAATTTAAAAAGATTAATTAAATTTAGCATTATGAAAGAAATTTATTCTGCATAAATTTTCTACCCTACAAAAATCATGAATTTTTAAAATATTTAAAAATCTTCTTTTTCCTCGAGGACGAGCAAAAGTTCAAGTAGGGGGGAATTTGATGGATATAAATTATTCATATAATTTAGTATATAAAAATTATATTTTAAAATAAAATATGAATAATTATATTCTATCCTCGCATATTTTCTGATGAATTCTACAGGAAAAAGAGGACAAGAGAAGCCTAAAAGAAATAAAAGAATTCCACGGGTGTAACTACAATTTCATAGCCACAAACGTGAAACTTTTTGGAAGAAGTAGGAAATCTCATGGGTGATGATCTTCACTTCAAAGCTTACTTACACCCGTCAAGTGAAGGAATGAAATAAATGAAGGTTTGAAGAATAAGTTACAAGTTGACGGTTACAATCACCACTTCAAAGAATGCATTCATTGGTTCAACATTATAATTTTCTATAAATAAAGGTATATTTTTTTATTATTAATCATTCAATAATTAGCAAAAACAAAGTGTTGGTCTCTTGTAATAAAAATATTTCTTCAAGTCTTTTCTATATATCTAGTTTCTTAAATTTAAATTTTTTTCTACTTACATAATGAAGTGATCTCTTTGCATTGGGAGTGTTGAAGAAACTTGGTATAATATTATAGTATCAATCTTATTTTAATTCTTTCAAAACTTGATTTTATTTAAAAGCTAAATACTTCGTGTTGAAATACTTTTATTAGAAATTAGCGTTACTTGATATTTTATATCATAGTTATAGTTATATTAAGTTGTACTTCCCACAAGGAAGAAAACTAAATATACTATAAGTATTTCATAAAATATAAGTAATAATAATTTTTAGTCACTTGTTATTTCAAATCTTTAAAATTGCTTCTTTTAATCCTTATCCTCACGGAAGGATTATTTTAAACTATTTCTTCGATTTAAATAATCTATGCCTTATTTGATTCAATTCGTATCTTCGCGGAGGGATTGACTAAGCTAAGATTGTTTATTTGAGGGGTCTTTATCTTATTTCTTTTAATTTGTATCCTCATGGAGAAATTGTCTCAAATAAGTTTATTGATTTAAAGATTACTCACAAGGGGTCTTTATTCCTCATAAACACATAAATCAAATCTAGAAAGTTATTCTATAATTTTGAAGAAATTACTAAAATAATGATTTTATTATAATAAACATACCAAGTGAATTCAACAACCCCCAACTTCCTCTCCATGATAATCTTTTAAACACTATTTCTTTACATAGTTTTTTAAAACTTTAGAAATTACTCTCATTTCATCAATTTGATCTCAAATAGTAGTCAAAATACCATAAGTTTGTAGCATAGATTTTTCAATCTCTGTGGGACAATATCTTAAACTATACTAGATTTGACAGAGCACGAGCAACAGAATCTTATATAATTTGGACTCGTCAGAGTCATATGGGGGAGTCGTACCCCTAAACAGGGTCACTTTTCATCTTTTAACTTAGGGCCTTGTGGTCATTTACATTGCCTAAAACTCTAATCTCCCTCATTATATAAGACATTGTAGCCTCTTAAGCCTCATTTTACATGACTCAAACATTACAAAACACTCTCAAAGTTCTTGGAGTAAGATTGGAGGTTAGGGTTTGGAGGATGTGCATCTAGAGGCAAAAAGAGTCAAGTTATCTTGGTGGATCATCTTGTTTAAGGCATGTAACTCTTCTCCTTATTAAAAAACTCTAAACTCATGTATTTCACACTTGAATTAGTAAGTGTACATGATAATTTTGGAATCAATTGAAAAGGGTTTTGTTTCTTAATGATGGATAATGATGATTCTTATCTAGACGTGTTTATACATGTTATTGATGATGAATTGTACTTGTGGATGCTTGTTGTATATGGTTCAACATGAGAGTCTTGATTAATCGAAATCTTGATAATTTCTACCATGAAAATGGCCTTGTTAAAGGTATGTACATAAGGTGTGTATGAAAATATCTAAATGAATTATCTAGTCTCATGTTTGTGATGTTTGAAACTAGGGCAATGGACCAATAAGCACGAACGATTGATGAATGATAGTGTAAAGGTATTGTGAACCATGTATAGTGAAATTGATGATATTTTTGGATTAATGACTAATAAGGAGTTGAAGCCCCTAAACATAAAAATAAACTTGACATGTGTGTTGAGCCTAAATGTGTGAGAATATGGAGTAAGATTGATAATGATATATGAATAATTGCGTGGATCTTGATGACCGTAAATGTACTTAATGATGAGCAAAACTAAGACATTTAGTTTATTGAAGTGATTAGTGGTTAAATGGTGTTATGAAGGTCAAATATTTGTCTGTGGAACCGGTCTAGTGAACATGAACGGGTCATAACAATGACTAGATGAATGTGAATACTTGTGGATGGTTGGTAAGGACCTTGTTAGCCATGTATTGAATCATAGTGATTGTAAATGCTTGGTAAATGGTTGATAAGAACCTTGTTAATCATGTAATTAATTAGCTTATGGTTTTAAATGGGGTGATGACCCTATAAGTGTAAATGATTGATAATTGGTAATGTGTAGATGTTGCTTTCCATGTAATTTGTTAAGCTAGGTCCATGTTGGTTTGATGGCCAGTAAAATAGGTTCAATTCCCTAAGCTTAAACTTGAAATTGTGTGAGGAACTAAAGTGTGGCATAGAAATGTTAATGAAGAATGAATGAGTTAGTAAGGGTCTTAATGATCGCCGATTGAATTGAATGATGACTTGGATTGTCGTGTTGGCCTAATAAAGTGTTTAATCGATAAATATTTCCATGAAGACCTTATGGTCCCGTGTGGATCTTGATGACCATGAATTAAATTGTATGATGAAATATGTTAAGGCATCGGCCTACTAAAATAGTTGAGCAATGAAGGCTCCCATAAGGATCATGTGGTCATGTATCGTGTTGAATTGGCTAAATGAGCTAGAGTCCTTAACTGTGAAATGAATTGGATGAGTGTATATGCATGAACTAATGGGTCAATAGTTCAAATGATGACTAATAATAACGGGCGATTCTAGTTCCTCATCTAATGATATGATTAGTGATTCGAGTTCTTAGTCCCATGAAATGACGGGTGATTCGAGTTCCTCGTTTAATGACATGGCTAGTGATTCGAGTTCCTAGACCGGTTATATGACATTTGAGTTTCTAGTTTGAAGAGATTTCTTGAGGTTAAAATACCTCGTCAAATATAATGGCTACTGATTCGAGTTCCTAGACCGGTGAAATGACTATCGATTCGAGTTCCTAGTCCAATGAAACAATGAGTGATTCGAGTTCCTCATCTAATAAAACAGCTAGTGATTCAAGTTCCTAGTCTGATGAGACGGCTAGTGATTTGTGTTCCTAGTCCGATGAGATGGCTAGTGATTCAAGCTCATAGTCTAAAGAGATGGCTTGTGTCCTGTGATTTCCCTGCCTAATGAAATTAGTTGAATTGGTTAACTTGGTTGACTCGGTCAAAAGTAGTGTGTTGGTTGAGTTGGTTTGGGGTTTGGATCCCCTTTGACTACTATAACGAAAGTTTAAGGTTATAAAGTTGGTAAGGTAGAAGATTAGAAGTTCTTCACTTCATGTCTCATGAATGAATGAATTGAGAATACATGCTAAGTCTTGATTTTCCTTTGGAAGCATAATATGAACATGTCGTGTGAGCATGTGTTTAAGAATATGATTAAAGTTCTATGCCTAGTAAGAACGGTTTGAACCTAAGTGTGGAATATTGGAGTCCTCTACTTTATGTCTCATTGTTGAAGAGTTCGAGAATGTTGTCAAGTATTGATATCTCATTGGCATGTGATATGTATCTATATGTAAGTATAAGTGTATGAATGTGATTGAATATGATATATCGACTTGTTGTTGAATGGTGGTGTTATTTTATCCTTATCCTTGAGTTACATGCTAGCGCTCCAACCCCTAACCATCTCAGGACGTTATATCCCTACGCGACATAGAGGTCGGAGCATCTTCTTCTTCTATGCAGTGAACAGGTGTTCTAGCGAATTCGTACATTAACCTTGAAATAGTGAACTTCCATACTCCAAAAGACCTACCTCTCATAGTTATGTTACTCTATGTCATAGACTTGTATATATTTGGTACTTGGCTATTGTCAGGGGCTTGTCCCGATATATTATTGATTTTGGTTCATTAGAGGTTCTGTGGATGATAGTGGACTTGGGTATTTTGGCTAGACCATTGGCATTAATGAAATGTTAGTTATTGTCTAAGTGTTGTATATTAGCCTTATATTTTTGCTATCTTATTATAAGGTCGGGATTCACTCGACCCTCGTGGTTGTTGTGATGATGATTAGGTTAGGTTAACGGGGCGACCTCCAATTTATGTGAGATTGAGGTGCCCATATGATATGTCCCAATTTCAAAGCGTGTCAACAGACTAGCCTACTCTACTAGTTGCTACATTGGGTCTAGGTATACGGTTATATTCAACAACCCCCAAGTTGGAGGGTAACAAAACACTTAACTTTCCAAGATGAAAATGATGTGTTGCCCCAGGTAACACCTTAGTAAATATATCATCCAACTGCGAAGCACTCAGAGTATGATGCAAGATAATCAAACCATCACCCAGTTTGGTGTGAACAAAATGACAATCTAATTCAATATGCTTAGTGCATTCATGGAAAACAGGGTTCTTCACAATATGAATTGTAGACTGATTATCACAAAAAATAGGGATAGGCAAAGTAGAAGAGAAACTAAATCAGAAAGTAACTGATGCAACCAAGTAATTTTACCCGTAGCTTTGCACAAGGAACGACATTTAGATTCAGCTGAAGATGGGGAGACAATAGGCTGCTTTTTAGACTTCCAACTAATCAAACTACCACCAAGCAAGATACAAAAGCCAGTGATAGAACGCCTACTGTCAGGGCATGATGCCCAATCACTATCATAGAAGACCTGCAGAGACATATTAGGTGAGTTATTAAAAAATAAGCCAAGGCTAGAAGTGACCTTCAAGTAGCGTAGGAGGTTCAATGCAACTTTCACATGGGAGGCACAAAAGTGTTGCATAAATTGGCTCAAGTACTGAACTGCAAACAAAAGATCAGGTCTAGTATGAGTGAGAAAATTCAGTTTGCCAATTAAACTCTTGTAGACCTCGGGTTGAGATAAAGGTTCGTCCATGTTAGCAAATAATTTTTCATGAAGCTCAAGGGAGCAGGTAAATGAGAAGAAATATCACAATTGTAATATTTAAGTAAATCATGGACGAACTTGCTTTGATGCTACAGAATGCAAGATGAGGAATATAACACTTCAATACTAAAAAATAATGCAGCAACCCTAAGTCCTTAATCTTAAACTGATCGTGAAAGATCATTTTAAGAGCAAAAATTTCATCAAGATCAGTCCAGTCAAAACTATGTCATCAACATAAACAACCAGGATAACCAGAGAAGAACCAGAACCCCATGTGAATAAAGAATAATCATTCAAGGAGTGATGATAACCCTTAGAATGAAGGGCTTAAGACTGCTTGGCATATCACTACCTGGAAGCCTATCTAAGACCATAAGGGAACTTGTACAACTTACAAACCATAGGAACAAAAGCAAAAACAGTAAGACCAAGAGGGAGCTTCATATACACCTCCTCATCCAAATCACCATGAATAAAGTCATTATTGACATCAAGCTGAAAAAGAAACCAATGATGCTTAACAACAACAACAATAAGGGTCTTAATAGTAGACATTTTAGCAATAGAGGAAAAGGTCTCATGAAAATCAGTGCCTGCAATCTGAGTGTCTCCCTGAACCACTAATCGAGTTTTATACTGTTTCAGGGAACCATCGGCTCTATAATTGATTTTGTAAATCCACTTGAAACTAATAGATTTCTTGCTAAAAGAAAGAGGAACAATAAACCAAGTATTATTAGTCTCCAAAGCAGTAAATTCCTGTCTCATAGCAGCTTGCCATTAAGGAAAGACAACATATTGAGAGTAAAAGTGAGGCTCAAATAGGGGTGGTGATTGTTGACCAAATATAGAAGTATAAGAAGGAACAGACCTGGAGCTGGAATTATGCAAGAAAGAAGTGTGACAAACCTAATCTTAAAGGTAAGGTGGAGGATTGAAGGTTCTAGAGGATTTCTGTGAAGGGAGAGGAGTGGTTCAGAAAGAAGCTAAAGAGAAAATCTAGAAGGAACCTGGATCTGATATCATATTAAATCCACAGAAATGTCATAAACGAGAGACATTCTTTAATGAAGAAAGAAGCTTCTAGAGAGAAAAATGAAAAATATTTGATGTTTCCACTAAAAATGAGAAGACTCCCTTACATAAAATGGGCCTGGGTCTATTTATATTAGACCCGAAAAATACATCGGCAATATAAATGAAAAAGAGTTTTAGCCAAATAAAAATATATAGACTAGCCCACTCCACCAGTTGCTACATTGGGTCCAGGTACAGGATTATACTCAACACAACTTCCACAACTTTTATCAAAATTTAGTTTTCCTAGTTTTATGTTAGATTAAGTGATTATCTCATACCACTCGTAGTTCTAAAGGAATATTGCATTCAGGGTGTAGGTTCAGAGAGCGACGGTGAAAGAGTATTTAATTTTTGTGTGCGGAGAGAAAAGAAAATTATATTGATGTGTTCTGTGGAAGAAGGTAGATGAAAATTGGGTGTTAATGGCACGGAGAGGCAAGTTTTGAAAATTATGTGGTGGTGTGTTTTTGTGAGTGGAAGGGTCATATAGTGTGATGGATTGTATAGTATGTAGGTTTTTTTTAGTAGGGGACAAGAAATAAATAAAAGTATAATAATATCCTAAATTATTTTTAATGAAACTATTTAATTCCAAAAAATAGGGTAAAAAAAGTTCAAATTACGTGTCTATAATAATGAAGTCATTAAATGTTAATAGACTTTCTTAATAAAATTGAAGTGTGCAAATGACTTTTCCTAACATTCCAAAGAAGAATTTATGTTTAGTTTAAATTCATACGTTTTTACTAGTCATGTCTATTCATGTGGATCTTATTATAGCTCATACAAGAGCATATTGAACTCATTGAATTACATGAAAATAACAAAAACTTAATTGTGTTATTGAAGTATGCAATGATTTCATATAGAAAAGTTTAAAAATCTATTTTATTATATATGTTTCAACATAATTAGTCTTTTACGTGTGAGTATTTTAGTTCTTTTTTCATGAGTCAAGCACGTGAATTTTTTTTATTTTTTTGACTGATTGCGATTTAAATATAGGACTTGAGCTTCTTGTTCTGATGTCATATTTAAGTGTATGACTATCTTATTTAAAAATTCTGACGAAATGGTCTAGTGAATCTTTATATTTGTCCGAATTTATAAAGTGAACACCTCTACTTAGCATTTTATCATCTGATTCCCTCAACTCATCAAAACACAATATTTTAAACTCTATTTTGGTGTGTATAATACAACCGTCTTCCATGTCATTCTCACGTTATTTTTAAATATTGTGTTAAATTTTATGTCATTTTTAAATGTCACATAATAAATTAATAATTAAAATAAATTTAATTAAATAAACAACTTTTATAATTTGTAGAAAAATTTCAATAATCACGTTCTTGATGTTTGCTCACAAATTGTACATCAAATTCATTCCAAATAGTTGAAATCCTCTCCAATTAATTTAAATTTTCACCTATAATTTCATATACACAAACACAATGAATTTTTAATTTTTAATATCTTTAACAAATCTGTAAAAATTATTTATTGCTCTTCAAACTTAAATGTCAAGCTTATCCATGGAGCTCATTAATTTTTGAACATTCACTTATCACTCACTTTCAATTCAAGTTCAAATTTTAATCCTAAAAAGCATGAAAAGTTTGAATTGAAAAGTGAATTAAAAAATAATAAAAAAGTGAATCTCGAACAAAGGGGAGGAGGTTGACAAGAAAAAGAAAAGAAAAAAAATTGGAGGGTGGGGAAGGGCGTTAGGGAGCTGTAATGATGTGAAAGTAAGAAGATAGGTTTGGGGGATGGGGGTGGGGCTGTAATAATGGTGCTTTAGAGGGGGGAGGGGGCACTATGATGGTGCAAAGGAAGGAAAAAAGAGAAGTTTTGGTGGTGGTGGTTTATTTTTTTAAAATTATTTTAACATAAAAAACAACGCACACTCGCACCCACACGCGGTTATTGTGTGTAACTCAGCCATTTTAATGCCATATAAGTTTGGTCAACGATTAAAAATATCTAAAATGTTGTGTTTTGACGAGTTGATGGGTTCAGATGATAAAATGTTAATTAGAGGTGTTCATCTTACAAAATCGAACAATACAGAGATCCACTAGACCATTTCGTCAAAAATCTAAGCTATAAGAGGTCATTTGGTAGAGTATATAAGAATAATGCAAAGTATGGTGCATTAATACTGCTTGTATTAGCATTGCTTGTGTTAGTTATGCTTGCATTAGTTATGTTTATATTTTTCTTATGCAGTGTTTGGTTCGATGTGTTAAAAATAAAATGAATTACATAATTTATATTTTTTTTTTACATAATACCCTCAATATATATGTTAAAAATGATGCAATTTTTTTATTGAGAGATAATAGTGTCTTTAAGCATGTTAATGCATGCATTTGATCAATTGACAACCAATGTCATGTATTTTGAGGTATTAGTAATACACACCTCACTACACAATAGAGTAAAAAGTTATACATAAGATATAAAGATATACCAAATAAGGTACTACTAATACACGCTAATGCATGCATTAACTTTTTAATACACTCTACCAATTGACCCAAAGATATAACACATTTAGCTAGTCAATGCAATAGGAGCGACTCAAGTACTTTAATTGCTTAAAGCCAAAAATAAATGGGAGGCGTTATATTTTTGAATAATAATAATGTTTTTTTTTTTAAACTTTAAAGTCTATTTTTTTCAAAAAAAATTTAAGATGTAAAGTGTGTTAATAAATTTCTTAAAAAATTTTGAGATGCAGGGTGTGTTTGGTATGATGGAAAATATTTTCCAGAAAATGTTTTTCGGTTTTCCCTTGTTTGGTTGCAACAAAAGTTTAGGAAAATATTTTTCAAGACAACTTATTTTCCACCATTTGATGAAAAATGACTTCACTCATGGGCCAAGGGAAGTCATTTTTCAGAAAATGACAAATGTGACTTATGACCTCACCCTCGCCCCTCTTCCCACCCCAACAACACTTATATTTACATGACTCAAAAAATTTACATTTCTCAAAAATTTATATTACTCGAAAATATTTTTCACTGTGCTTTGCTTCAATTTTTCATTGTTTGAAATAAAAAATAATGAAGCCCGAATTTTTTCTATTTTCAATTCGTTGAATATATTGTTATTTTCATATGCATAAAGTAAGACTTACTTATGTTACTTTTGTTAATTGCATATTTCATTTTATTATCGATGTAACTTTTTTCACGAGATTAAATAAGTTTGTCGTTCTGTTATATTTCTATTAATTGTAGTATCTTGAGATTGTCCTAACAAAATATTGAAAAGTGTCACCTATATTTGTTAATTAATAGTTGATTAAATTTAGTGATTGTAATATTTTAGTATTCGATATTGATATTATTTATTATACTTAAATTAGTTCTTACAAATTATTGAGTTGCTAGAGGCACTGATATACTAGTTAACAGATACTAGTATTTTCTAAAAAATATTTTTTCACTCATCAATCGAACACTAGAAAATATTTTTCTAAGAAATATTCTCTACTTACCAACCAAACACCATAAAATATTTTTCATTTACCAACCAAATATAAAAAAATAAGTAGAAAACTAACTTATTTTTTAGGAAAACATTTTTCATGAAAAACATTTTCCTCGTACCAAACACTCCCGCAAAGTGTTTTCTTTCTATGGAAAATTACTTTTTCCCCACAAACGACATCCCCTTCATTTTCATTTTAATAAAAATTAAAAGGGCCTGTACTATTTTCTATTTTTTATTATTTATTAATTTTAAAAAATACTTACAACAATCTTATTATTACTAAAAATAAAATAAAAAAAAATATGGGGCTTACGAGGTAAGTGCCTTATTTTGCACATGGACTTAGCTAAATTTGTGTCCCAGATCAGAAGAATATGAAATGGAGAGAAAGGGGGATTCATTATTCCTTTGCTTATAACAAAATCCCATTTCCAATTTTATTCAAATATTCCCTATTTGCTTTGATTTATTCATTATTCGTTATGAAATAGATATTTTTATATATATTTTTTGTTATTTACGTAGAAAGTTGTAGACGTTTCAATTTTTAGCTCAATTTTGGGGGTTTGGGTGGTGTTGAGAAAGAAAACCCATTTGCATTGGTCTTAAAAGAGACCATTAACGTTAAGATCCTAAAGAAATATTCTGTTTTGGTGGATCTGATTGTTGAAAATTGCAAATTTGGACTGTTTAAGCATTACCCAGGTTGCGAAAATCGTTAAATTGGTATTTGTGGTGGATCTGATGGTGAAAAAGAGCATTTCTTGATTGTTTAACAATTGCCCAGAAGAAGAATCAAGGGAGACATAGTGAGTATTGTTCTTGTTTATATTGTTGTTTCAATTATTAATTAAATGCTATTTGTGTTGAGTGTCTATTGGAAACACTCTCTCTAGCTTTGAGGTAGAGGTAAGGTCTCCAGACCCACTTTGTGGAACTACATTAGCTTGGGCCTACGGGTTTAGGCGAACCCCCTTTTGGAGGAAAATTATATACTATTTATACATAGTTAAAATTATCCTTTTTTATGTATATATTGTAGATGTTGAACCCCCTTTTGCTAGTTTGTGCGTTTACTTTTTCGTATTTTGAACCTTGTTAATGAAAATCCTGGCTCTGCCATTGTACACGGGGTATGTTGTTGTTGTTGTTGCTATTCATCGAGTTGAATTCAGAGTGCAACTTGCTTTCTTTTCAGGTGGTTTTTTGTTAGGGCTATTTAGCTTCTTTTGGAGTTGTGGTGAATTGGGATAGGGGTGGTGATTGGAGTAGAGAAATTAGTTGTGGTGGAGAAGGGAGGAAGATGCAGCTGCACTTCTCTCCTAGCATGAGAAGTATAACAATATCAAACAGCAATGGAGGGGTAGGTGATTTGATGAAGATCAAAGTTGCGTCTCGCCAATTCTCTTACCGAACACTCTTTCACACTATACTTATCCTAGCTTTCTTGCTGCCGTTTATCTTCATTCTCACTGCTCTTGTTACCCTTGAAGGTGTCAACAAGTGCTCCTCATTTGGTACTTCAATCTATTTCCCTACATTTTCCTTTGTTGTATTGATAGCTGGATCCTTTATATTTTTCTCTGTTTTGTGTTCCTTTATTGTAATGTCAATTAGATACTTTCACCTCTCTCTGAGTATTGTTTACTGTCCATGGTAATAGCTTCCTTGATCATGTTCTGCTTCTCCATTGTTGAAAATTGTTTCTTGAGCTGGAAACTTTCGTGTTTCTTTTCCCAAATTAGTCGTATTAGGTAGCTTTTTATGTGTAGACTTCTAAATGCACCAGTTGAGCAACACTATGGTCATAAAGGGACCAGAAGGGACAAGATAGACCTAAGATCACATGAAGGGTAGTTGCCCGAGAAAAGCTATAATCTCTAGTAACCAATGCAGAAGTAGCTAAAAGAATATAATGGAACTATGGAAGCAAATGATCCATATGGGTGATACCAATTAGTTGGGATTACAGTTTAGTTGCACTTACATTAGGTTACGGTAGGAATAAATGTGGGATTTAGAGAACCCATGATTTTCCTTAGACAAATTACTTCCCAATATTTGATTAAATGAGACACGGATATTCGCAATAGATAGAACCCCTCTTTTCCTTGATCCGAATTAGCTTGGGATTGAGGTATAGTTGAGTGGTCAGACCGATAAAAAAGAAAGGTGTAGTGGACTGATCAGTTGATTATTAGGTTGCCTGGATTTTTGTCACAACAGAGCTAGTAGCATAATGTTATTTCGTTCTTAGTTTTTTGAGTGTTGTCTGATTTGCTATAGTGGTGTTGATTATGCATATCATTACCCTATCCAAGTATTTCAGTTTGATAACAAATACTCCACCCGTTTAAAAAAGAATGACCTAGTTTGACTTCACACGGAGTTTAAGAAAGTAGAGAAGACTTTTGAATCTTTTGGTCCTAAATTAAAGTTATGTCAAATGTACCAAAATAGTCTTAAACATGCCATGTGGAAAGTTGAAATTAAAGTATTGCCAAAAAAAGGAAAGGGATCATTCTGTTTGAAACGGATTAAAAAGGAAAGTAAGTCATTCTTTTTGATACGGAGGGAGTAACCCTTATAAAAGAATTAGTCGAGGTGCACGCAAGCTGGCCCCAGGACACCACGTTATAAAAACAAAGTTAAACAATTTGAAATAAGTTTTTGCAATCCTTAATTCGTTTATTTTTTGTTCTAGTAATAATTACCATTTCAAATAGGAAATTATCTACTGTTCATATTTTTGTTAGCTATGTGGGTTGAAGTACTGAATATCTGTGTGCATTTGGGTGGGGGTTTAGGGCTTAGTGCTGTTTCAGATATTTTATTCTAATGCTATCAAGTAAGCGCGATTTTAGGTATTGCTTACTTGCACGTGTGACAAATTTTCCTCTGTATATATCTTCAGTAAATATTGTTTGTTATCTAAGTGTTTGCGCTATTTTGAACCACAAGTTTTGTTAACTCACAATTTCATATCACATCATTCAGTTGCTTTGGCATACTTTTAAATGCTGTTTCTCTGTTACAAAGAAATGATATAAGAAGCTTTTGCTGGACAGACTCTTTTGGGTTTTGGGACCCCAGTTGTGTGTCTACAAGTCCTTTTTGAATTTGGTCTCGTTGTTGGATCTAGTTATGATGCTTGTATTTGCTGCTCCTTTCTCATCCAGATATTGTCTGTTAAGGGTGCTAGTTTCCATTTTCCTTGTGATTGTCCTTGAGAAACCATAATTTCATTTCCTTCACATTGATCTTCAGATTGTTTAGGCAGAAGATTGGGACCAAAGCTCCTTGGGCGATCTGATGGTTCAGGGGTAAATAAACTTCCATCTACATTTTTACTTACTGGTTTCATGTCATCGTTTTCCAATTTTCTGTTGAGTGTTTAAGTTGAATGCCTTTCCCCCACTTTTTTTTTCGAGAAGTTTAAGTGGGATACCTTTCCTTAGCCCAAGCCTTTGACATTTTTTCTGTTTCAGCAGAAGCTTGTTAAGGATTTTGTTAAGATCCTCAATCAAGTGAACTCTGAGGAAGTGCCTGCTGGCTTGAAGCTCCCAGAGTCATATAGTCAACTGGTTTCTGAAATAAAAAACAATAAGCACAGCACAAAAGAATTTGCTTTTATGTTGAAGGGAATGGTATGTGCATGTAATCGATCTCTCTCTTTATTTGTGTACTATTTATTTCTAGCTGCATTGATTCTGCATTTCCATTTTGCTTTATTGTTACTCTTGCCTTTTGTGTTGGGTATCATGCACACTCATGGGGGTTGGTTGAGTTACTTCTTTTCCCCACTTTGCTTTGGGCAGGGAAAAATCTGCCCAAAAATACAGAAAGTTATGAATAGCAGAATGAAAGTGCATGAGATTGAGTCATTAATGGCAAAGAACCCTTCCTCCTGTCTACATAGCCTGTTTGTTTGAGGATATCAATACTTTTTCTTCTCTGAATGTTGTCCTACTGTTGTATATTTTGCTGCATGTTTTCATTGTGATGTTTGCTATGCAATGAACTAGATGTTGCTACCGTAATTTATCAAAGACCCAAGAAAAAGAAGTTTGGTATAAGTTCCTTGGACTCGGGTGAGTGTGTCCAATACAGATGGAGGTCTAGAGGTCGGATCCTATGTGATCTAAGATTTAAGATGCAGTGTACGGATACGGGTGCTGGGATTCAGCTGAAAATAATTCAAATATCTAAAAATAGAGTTATATGTTATGAGACATCGTGTGGAAAACTTACAAGGTATTTCAGGGAGAAAAGATTGATCAACAGGAGAATCCTAAAAGGAAATGGACTGACATAGAAATTTATATAAACAACAACAACAACAACAAACCTAGTGTATTCCCACAAAGTGGGGTCTGGGGAGGGTAAAATGTACGCAGTCCATACCGCTACCTCCAAAGAAGTGGAGAGGCTGTTTCCGATAGACCCCCGGCTCAAGTAGAAATTATATATACAAGATTTGTTATTTTCTTCAGGTTCACCTTAGCTTTTGTTTTGATTACAAAAATCATTATACCCGTCTCGAATTTCTCTTTTGATTTTGGTCAAAGTATCTAAGATTGGTTGACTAACCAGTATGGATCCCGCACTCACGTCGTGTGGACACGGTGCGGCACCGAAAATGAAGAGACTGAACAATTTAGTGATATATTATTTACCACATAGTTGTGGTTCCTTTGATGCCTATGCATGCATTCAGATTCTGTGATGATCTGTATATAGCCCTCATTAAACTTCCCTTTTACATTTTTCTTTTTCATATGAAGAATTCACTATTTTACAGATGGAGAGATCTGAAAGGGAGATCAGGGAGGCAAAATTTGCAGAGTTGACAAATAAACATTTTGCTGCAAGTGCAGTTCCAAAAGGCATTCACTGTCTTTCACTACGATTGACAGATGAATACTCGAGCAATGCTCATGCACGCAAACAGCTGCCTTCACCAGAACTACTCCCTTTGCTTTCCGACAACTCATTGCACCATTTTGTACTATCGACTGATAACATCCTAGCTGCATCAGTTGTCGTCAATTCTGCCGTGCAGTCATCTCTGAAGCCTGAAAAGATTGTTTTCCATGTCATCACTGATAAGAAAACATATGCAGGCATGCATTCATGGTTTGCACTGAATCCCGTCTCTCCTGCTATTGTGGAAGTTAAAGGTATTCATCAGTTTGACTGGTTGACAAGAGAAAATGTTCCAGTGCTTGAAGCAGTTGAGAGCCATTATGGGATTCGAAAATATTACCATGGAAATCATATTGCAGGTGCCAATCTCAGTGATATTACTCCACGCTCTTTTGCCTCAAAATTGCAGGCTAGAAGTCCAAAATACATATCCTTGCTAAATCATATCCGCATATATTTGCCAGAGGTAACACTTTCTCATATGGCATAAATTGTCTTCTGTTGCTCTAAGTTATAATTTGTAAGGATGACATTGTCTGGTCAAAAAGGCTTGACAAAAGAGGGATAACCTAGTATGGACAAGGTTGGGTATTCAAGTCAATAATGGAGCAAAAGTGGGAACGGCTGATGTTGAGCTCCTGCATAGGGGTACGGTACAGAGGGGAGGTTTTTCTTTTACCATATCAAAACAAAAAACAACAAAATAAAAAACAAAAATTAAACTGTCAAGTGTATAAGGCTTACCTTTTATCCCTCTCTCTGTGTCATATGCATCTATCCTGCAGCCTATTGGATGGATGCCACTGGTTTTAAATTCTTAATCATAACCCCTCAGGAATACAATTTCAGGATAAATATAGAGACAAATGATAGTTTTAATTATGCAAAATTATTGCTTAACCAAACTGCCTACTGTAGAATTGCTTCATCAATCTCAACCTAAATTTCAGTCAATTGTTGAGACTTCCTCTGTAGGATTTAGTATTTATACATTAGCAGTATGTAAACATTATCAACTTATTTAGTATATACACGTAAGTATATACACGTAAGCAGAGGCCATATGGTTTTCCACTCCTTACCCAAATTGTATGTTTGCATATTGCTAAAAGTAACAGATTATTCTGCTCCACAATCGTTTTCCATTTACTTGCCAATAGAATGGAATAGCAAAGTCTTATGTTGCACTTCTCATAGCATATCTGCTCACAATAACTTCCAGTCCGTATAAACAAAACCATTGCATCCCTTACTGTGCATCAGTGTTTGTTAAAATACTTAAATTAGACCATGAAGAGCATATGTTAGCATTTATTCGTTCCTCATTTTCTTTTTCTTGTTCCGTCAGTTAGAAAATGTCCCATAAAGACTGCAACTGTGTAGCCCCAAGCGCTTTTCAATCCCGCATTATACAGAATATTTCTTCTGTTTTATTTTCTTCTCCTTCTTGCTTTTGGTTAGCTTTCAAATTTAGATTTCCCTATTTTGGCTCTTTATTTTTTCACATTTTTGCATCTCAACTTTCACATGGTAGATGTGTATGCTCTCTTGCCAGTACAAGCTTGAGATTTTTGTGTTGTATTTTGCAGCTCTTTCCAAACCTTGATAAAATGGTTTTCTTAGACGACGATGTTGTCATTCAGCGTGACCTATCACCCTTGTGGGACATAGACCTGAATGGTAAGGTGAATGGAGCTGTTGAGACCTGCAAAGGTGAAGATAAGTGGGTGATGTCTAAGCGATTCAGAAATTACTTCAATTTTTCTCATCCTCTGATAGCAAAGAATTTGAACCCCGACGAGTGTGCATGGGCTTATGGGATGAATATCTTTGATTTGCGTGCATGGAGAAAGACAAATATAAGAGATAGTTATCATGCATGGCTTAAAGAGGTAATCAGATCTTCATGATTTCTTAACCTAATCTTTAAATATGTTAATTTTCTAAATTCCATGAGATTATTATTTTATCTTTCAAGAGCTGGAGATTACTTTTTGTTTGATCTTTCAAAAGCTGCAGTTATTCCTGGATTCCTGCCTATGTCTTCGTATAACTTGTCTTCTTTTGTGGCTCATTTAACTTTTTTTCTAATGACATGTTCATCTAGGAGACACAAGTACACCTTATTTCAGCATTTTCCCTTGTTATATGAGATAAGCTTTACTGTCTTGGTTTTAATGATTCGATACATCACAGATATTGTGATTAAGAAGTCTTTATTGTCTAATTTTTGTCCATTGTTATATCGACAAGGTATAGCGTGGCATGGAATCTTTGCTTTACCTATTTTTGATTAATGGGATTGGTGTAGATTAGATGTTGGGTGACTAAATTGTGTTTTATTATGCCACTCAAGGATTTATCTATTATTTCAATTCTGAAAACGTTTGAATAATTTGAACTACTTATAGTTGCAATTCAACTTGAAATCATGTAATCTAGTCCTCAGCGTTTCCTCAGTTTTATGGTGAACAGAAATAAATATGCTTTTGGTTTTAATTCTGAATCTTTTTGATCATTGTAGAATCTGAAGTCAAACTTGACAATGTGGAAACTTGGAACACTGCCTCCTGCTTTGATTGCATTCAAAGGTCATGTTCATCCTATTGACTCATCATGGCACATGCTTGGCTTGGGCTATCAGAATAAGACCAAAGTTGAGAATGTGAAGAAGGCTGCTGTAATTCATTACAATGGACAATCAAAGCCTTGGCTTGAAATAGGCTTTGAGCATCTCCGTCCTTTTTGGACCAAGTATGTTAACAACACCAATGATTTTGTTAGGAATTGCCACATATTGGAGTAGTTAATGTGTTATGCAGCAAGGAAAACAGAGAAATCCAAATGGTACAGGCTTTGCTGAATATTTGCGGGGGAACTTAAAATCAATTTGAGAAGGAGATTCTAATACTCAGCAGAATTGGTTGGATTCAGATATGGGATGTGCTGGTTTGACTCACTTCTATGAAGAGCACCTGCAACACTAGCATGGATATGAGATTCATTCTTCGCATCTGTAAAATAAAAATTCGTCTCCTAGTTTGTTGATGTCACCAAGTACATTATATTTGCACTTTAGCTGGATGTAGCATTGATTAGGAGGCAATATTGGGGCATGTCATAAAATGTGCACCGTACTATCATCAGTGATACAAATTGGGACATCTGAGAAGAAAAAAACTAGGTTGGTGGCGCTTTTGGCTACTCCTTTAGCCCCATTAGAGGTTGAGATGATTCTTTTAACTTATTTCATTTTTCCCTTGACAGTTTTATTGCCATCACCTTTTTTTTCTTGATTAAATCAATGTCTTGTCATTTTAGACTCTAGATTATAGAAGATTTTTAAGTCCCTAGTTGATGAACTGTGTAGGTTATACATAACGGTACTTTTTGTATGATTGAGACTTGAGAGAGATTATAGACAAGATCAGAAAATTCTTTTTATCAAGTTCTCCACTCACAGATGTTTGCTATATGTTCCATGTATTTACTGTAAACTGGGGATCTGATTTTCAGAGACATAAGTTGTTTCAACGTTTTCTGGTACTACAGCTTTTGCGCTCTCTACGCCATGTTCTTTTAGAGTCAGTTTTACTTTTCAAATTGTGGAATTTACTTTGGATTATTATTCTTTGGTTCTCATGTTCTCTCAAGTCCTAATCAATAGTTAGTGATGACATGGGAATATAGATTGATTGATTGGAATCAGTAGTTTCATATGATTGGTTTTGGTGTTTACCTGGGAGATTTCCCTTCATAAAAATCGAGAATTTTTGTTATAATATAATATAAGAAAAAGGCAAAATGGCTCAGGATCATTGTACTATGTCCGTTTTGGATACTCCTACTTACATGTTTGTTATCTGAACCCTTGAACCCATTAAAACTCAACATTTTAAACCCCTTGACCGTTGACCAAGCTTATGTGGCACAAAAGAGTTGGATGAAATGCGTTATTACACGCGCAGAGGTGGATCCAGGATTTTGAGGTATCGGGTGCCATGCCGTCCAAGTAGGATTTGCGGGTTGATTCTTTTAATTTTGGGTTACAATTTGAGTTATTTATCATTTTTTTATGTTATAAGCAAATCGATCAAAGACGTCTAGTGAGTTTTCTTTTTTTAGATATTCTGAGATAAAAAACTTCTAAGTAGTTTAATTTTTTTTTCGATATAAGAGGTCTTATTCTTCAAAACTTTGAGAGAGAAAAAGATATTGTTCATGTTAAAAATTTAAATTTATATAAACCATATGATACAGTTATCTTAATATATTCATATTTCATTACCTTTATATGTTGAGAGTGTTGTTGCAGATATATAATTTGAAAGAATTAAAAATTATAGCTTCAACTTAATCATCTTCACTTAGTTCAAACGATTGAAAATTTTAAATTTTAATATCTCTAACATAATAATATCCATAATTTTATAGACTTGAACTTTTTTAAAAAATTTAATATGTTCTTAATAATATTTATGTGACGTTTAAGATTTAATACTCATTAATTCACACAAATACACACAAAACACTAGTATCAAGAGAAAGTTTTAGAAAAACAGGAATTAATCAAAGAAAAATAACTCATTTAAATTAATAAAAAATAGCAAGTAAATGAAATTAATGAAAAAATCTAAAAAGGAAAATAAAAAGACAACTAAGCCCTTGACACACATCTAATAAAGATACAAAAATGAAGTGGAGTTGGCTGAAGTGCTGAGCAGCTTCCCTTTGTGCAAGTAAGGGAAGGAGGCAAAAATTACAATGCTTATATATATTGGCAGGGATTCGATCCCTGATCTACAGGGTGGTATTCTCTGTCTATTGTCAATGGCAATAACTTTCACTTTGTACATGGGGTGGCAAGTATATTATATATATTTAATTCTTCTACATTATATGCATATATATACAGTGTCTCAACAGAGATCAGTGGTTGTCGTGCCACCTCCACGAGTACACATAGATCCGTCCCTATACACGCGCATCCATGCGCGTGAGGGACATTTTTTGATCAATTCTGTATTAAAACAATTAAAAAAAGAAGAAGATTATAATAGATAAATTAATTATGAAAAAGGAACAACAAATTTAAAACAAAATTTTCAAAGCTCTCTCTTCTTCATCTACCCCTCCCTCTCTCCACATCATCCCTCCCCCACCTAGTACAAAACATCCTGCCATCCCCGTCCCCACCCCCTACGCTGCACAACCACCACCACATCCAGCCACCCCCTCCCCGTCCCCCCTCCCCACCCACCATCACCACCACCACAAACATTAACCAACCATTCCCACCTTTGTCCTCCACCCGCACCACCATTCCACATTATTTGTACCAAGTAAATCATCAAATGTACATAAATTTTTCAAGTATTCGAATTTGATGAACTTAATTTGAAGAGAAATTCATGCTCGTTGTAGGAATTCAAGATTTGAGTATAAGCAATTGAAGTGTAAGTTGGGTGATTCGAAGAGAAATTCATATTTTTTTTTTGTAGGAATTCAAGATTTAGGTATAAGCAATTGAAAGGTAAATTGGATTATTCAACTCAAGAAATGGGTAATTTTTTTTTGTTTTTTTTAAAATGAGTGTTAACATCAAGAAAATATTTTGGTGTGGTGGAGCTGATTTCGTTGGAACTTCACACAATGGTGCAATTGTAGTGGCGGTAATTAACTGATTGTTTTGCTTTGTTTTGCTTGTGACTTGCGAGGAGTAAAATGAAATGGTACCCTACAAGTTCACAAAATTATTCCTTGAATTTCATTGATAATTTTTTATTTTTTTCTTTTAAACTTTGTGAGTATTCTTTTGATCAAAGCAAAATCTTTTCTTGACAAAAATCGTGTGTATTAGAAGATCAAAAACCAAAGGGCAGAAGCAAAGTTAAAAATTATAGTCTAAGAAGCAGCAAAGGAAAGAGCCCCACCATTTTACTTTTACTTCTTTTTTTCAATTCTCAATTTAATTTTTTTTATTCTTTTAATATTTAATTTTTTATGTGACATTTTAAAAATGACATGAAATTTAATGTAATACTTAAAAATGACGTGACAGCTGTCGTGAGGCGAGTGTGTTACACACACTGAAATAGTGTTTAAAATATTGTATTTTAGTGGATTTAAGGGTTCAGATGACAAACATGTAAATAGGAGTATCCACATTACAAAACAGACATAGTGCAGGGTCCATCAAACCATTTTGCCTAAGAAAAAATGACTACAAAATAGAGACACTACTTGTGAAGAAGTTTGAGAACTTTATGGTATTTAGAAATTGAATACTACTTACTATGGTGAAGATTTGTGACACAAAGTCAAGAATGCATCCTCCATATTTTTTTATTTTACATGTAAATCTCTAAATCCTTCTTACTAAATTCTTTAGCATCATCGATAGAGATAGTTTATGAATGTTACAACAACGACATACTCAATAATATTAATATTGAACCCGTTAATTTTTTCGTGTCGATCTCTGTACATTAATGTTCAATAGTTTTAAAAATTCAAGTCATAGCTAACAAATGCATCACAGTAACCAATTTCATGAAAATCAGAGGAGATCAAACCTCAAAACATCAAAACGATATCCATTATTTTAAGAAAATTTAAAACTCACCAATAAAATTTGCAAAGAACGTCAATAGATTGACAAGAACAAATTAAAAACCAAAAAATAAGTACAAAAAAATGAAGAGGAAGAGAAGAGACCACAAAATCAGAAGATTGAAAAACACTGAGAAAAAGACTGACAGATGCAGTATTAAAAATTTGACTATAAAAGAAGACTGAACAATGCAAAAATCAGCTGAAAAAAGACACGTAAATTGTTGTACATGTTACACCTACACCTGAAAAGTCAATTTAAACATTAAGCTCAAATATTCAATGACAAGCTTATCATTCATCCTAAAAAAAGCTTCACTTATTATTAAGTGTAATGTATAATAAACTCTTCGTTTGTAAGGCACTATGTGCCAGTAGCTTCTAATAGGTTTGATATGTGCAATGCTAATATGTGCTCTAGATGTATTACTACTAGCCTAGACAATGACCCGCCAGGGTCCTATCGGCAGCTCTGTACTACTTATGATGCATATTAAGTAATGAATAAAATCTCCTTTTAATAAAAAAAAAAGTATAATGTATAATATAATATAATTTTTAATCTTAGGCTAATGTCTATGATATTCTCAAATATGGATGACAATGGGATGATGCGATGATGCGGTGCAATTATTTTCTTAACCCGCAAATTTTAATAATCGCTCGATGTCGTACAACATAACTTTTAAATTCACATAAACCTGCCCCACACACATATCAACACACATTTGCACTGCGAGCCAAAATTCTTTTCTCGTCTAGTTCACTAGGGGACAATTAATAAAGAAGTGTATAGTGTAACTGTGTACTCCACAACTTCAAAATTTACTTGTGTTATCTTATTATTTTCCAGGGGATTTTCTTGAATGTTTTCTTGATTTTCATTTTCTTAACAATTAGCTTGTGAACTTGAGCATATAAATTCTCAGCGCAAATGCCCTCTTCATAATGAAATGTCCAAAAGCTCATTAACATTAGACAAATTTGCCCATTATTTGATGGTACGTGGAAATGTAACAACAATTAGAGGAACAAAGAAAAATCATAGCTACTGCTCCCATGAGTCTTCCAATCTCTCTCTAAGGAGATATTGGAGGCTGCTAATGTGGCATCTCTCAATGACCTTCATTCCCTTTTTTTTTTTTTGATTTTATTCATCTATTTTAATTTCTTTTGTTGTAACAAAAAATCTAAATTGTTTTAATATTTGTATTAATATTGGTCTTTATTGTGTAATTAAAAAGGATAATTATAAGGTGAACATAAATGATAATTTTATTGTTGGAATAGAAAAAGACAATGAAAACTTGTAACAACAAATTAATTAAAAAGAGTATAAAATATGAGCTGACAAACTCACTTTTTCATTAGCCAAATCTGAACTTTGTACGAATTTTGGGAAAGCATCTAGCCCCAGAGAGGAGGAATCAATATGGTCATTGAGAAAAAAATTAAACAAGGAACATGTTGTTAAGGGTGTGAATCATAAAACTCCATCAACATACAATCTCTACAACAAGAAGCACAATTTCAAGAATAATTATTGATGGAGCAAGGGTATAGACGAGTCTGACTATTCTCCTCTAAAATAATCTAGCAATAGTGTTTACCTTGTCCATCCATCTCCGGTAAGGACCCTCACATTATTCAAGATCATGGTGTAATCAATGAACTTAAAATCCTCTTATCTCTTATATATGTTTTTCTTGGTTAATGTAGGGATCCATGATGGCACCTCATGTTAATCCAACAACAATAGAATATGGAGTAGTGTAAAGGAACCGACAATGTCCAGTCGGGTGCCGCTTGTAAACGGGTACGTAAACTGTTGGTTTTCTCCATTTTTGATGGCCGAATTTTGGGGTTTAACTTGTGAAGTTTAACATAGCTGATGGGAATTGGGCAGAAGAAAAAGAATTGAGATGATTTGATGAATACCTTTGCTCAATTTGTTTGCTTGCTGCTCCCCTGTTTGCACGCCTTTCCCGCTTCCTGACCTATGTCAAGTAAAATATTACTCCATATAGTACATTTGTATTGATTGTGTGTCAATTTCTTGCAAACTTTTAGTAATTACTTTTACTTGTAATCTGAAATTTATGTCAATAATATTACATCAATCTTTTTAATTATTGTTATTTTTAGTTTCTCAATCGGTATTCAATAACTGTATTGCAGCTCAATTAAATTTAAATTCACATTGAAAAGTTCGACATTAGAAATAAAACGCCCCCAACAAAGAGTTTCTACTGTTGTTACGTGATTTCGAGATAATTGGATATATTTTTCACTTCAAACTTATGTATGGATTAATTTTTCTTCATCAAATGTCTCTATCTTTTTTCACTAAAATACGTTAAATTAATATTAAAAAAAAAGTGACAATATTTTAGAAAAAAAAATCATTATTGGTGAATTGTTAAATAAAATTGGGAGAATTAAAAATGAAAAGTACATGAAATATATGAAGAATATTTTCAAAATTAAATTGTAATTTGTAAATAATGGTTCATTTATTTTATTTTATATATAGTCATTCTAAATATGTAGAGAATAAGAATTGACTTTTGATTTGAGAGGAAATTTAGGAACTAAAAAAAGAATAATGGTCATAAAAAGGAAATATGCTTGATCAACGTGTGAGAAAGAAGAAAAACTAAATAAAAATGAAAAAGAATGGAATAAAGAGAAAAAAGAGATGTGGAAGATTGAATTTAATTGTAATTTTTTTTTTCATTTTTAGTTTATTTCATATTAATATTTGTATTTATATAATAATAATAAAGTTAAAATTAAAAATATGAATTTATATCGGCAAAATGGAGGAATACTTTAGGTGTCATAAACTTATAAATTAAATTTTGGAGGTTATGACGATTGAAAGGTTGAATTTATTGATGTTATTAAGAGTATAATTGAAGAGGTGTGAGTTATAAATAATTACTTTTATTAAAGACATTAAATATAAAAAGAAGAAAAATATTCAAATAATAGAAAAAATAGCCCAAAAGCAACACAAAAAAGGTAAATAGTTTTGGAGGCCTTTAAGACATGCACTTCTCTTTAATCACATTAGTATTTATCAAGTCCTTAATTTTTCCTCTCATTTTTTTCAAAAAGTTTTTAAAATTTCGTTCAGTTTACCATTTAAAATAATTTTTATTAATTAATATAAGTAATGTACTAATTCAATTATAATTATTTTAATATAAATTAATTTTCAAAATGTTACAGCTTATATTTTGTTGATTATTCTCTCCGTTTTATTTTAGTTAGTCATCTTACTAAATCAAGATCAATTTAATTATTTTTTTATTTTATCCCTATAATTAATTGTATCATTAAATGTGAACAAATATAATTTTAATATTTATTCCTATGTTCAATGAATGTCTGATATTGTAAAGGGTAAAATAATAAAATTAATTTCTCAATTTATGATTTCTTAATCACCATGTAAAATTGAATATGTCCAACTAAAATAAGACAGAGAAAGTATATGTCTTAATGAGAAGTAAATTTTTTTTTTCTTTGCTTGTACTCCCTCCGTCCTATTTTATTCGTCCCAATTTTTCTAATTTAATGTCCCATTTTACTTATCCTTTTTTACTTATCAAGACAAGACAAAATCCCCCCCCCCCCCCCCCCCCCCTTTTTTACTTATCCGTCTAATTTACTCTTGTTATTAGTCATTCATCAATATTGGAACTAATAAGAAAACACAATTAAGAGGGGCAAAATGGTAAAGTTACATAACCAATCATTATTTTCTTAATAACTGTGTCATCCCAATTTGGGATAAGTAAAATAGGACGGAGGGAGTATAAAATAAAGGATAAATTTAAGCTTGCTTACGTGGCACTATCACAGAGCAGGATTGTCATTTATCTTTTTCCTTAGATTTTTGTGTTTTTTTTTTTTGTCTTTTTCATATTTTTATCTATTATATTTATTTACAAAAATTCAAATGTCACTTCTTACTATTTTTATGAAACGAGAACATTCTTCATAATATAATTATAACGGAATAATGATCGTAAAAAGAAAATGTGCTTAATTAACGTGTGAGGAAGAAGGAAAACTAAATAAAAATGTAAAAGAATGGCATAAAGAAAAAAAAAAGTGACATGGAAGATTTCAATTTTTGTAAATTTTCTTTTTGTTTTTTTCTTTTCATTTTTAGTTTATTCCATGATAATATTTGTATTTATATAATACTAATAATAATAATAATAATAATAATAATAATAATAATAATAATAATAATAAAGTTAAAATAAAAAAAATTGAATTTATATAGGCAAAATAGAGGACTGCCATAAGGTGTCATAAACTTATAAATTAAATTCTGGGGATTATAAAGATTAAAAGGTTGAATTTATTGATATTATTAAGAGTATAATTGAAGAGTTGTGAGTTATAAATAATTACTTTTATTAAAGAAATTAAATATAAAAAGAAGAAAAATATTCAAATAATATGAAAAAATGTCCAAAAAAATCATAAAAAAAAAAATAGTTTTGAAGCCCTATAAGACATGCTCCTCTCTTTAATCACATTAGTATTTATCGTCCTTAATTTTTCTCTCTTTTTTTCAAAAAGTTTTTAAAATTTTATTCAGTTTACCATTTAAAATAATTTTTATTACAACTAATTAATATAATTAATGTACTAATTCAATTATAATTATTTTAATATAAATTAGTTTTCAAAATGTTATAGCCTATATTTTGTTGATTATTTTCTCTGTTTTATTTTAGTTAGTCATCTTACTAAATCAGGATAAATTTAATTTTTTTTTTAACTCTAGAATTAATTGTTTCATTTAAATGTGAATGAATACAATTTTTATTTTTATTTCTATGTTCAATGAATATCTTATATTGTAAAGGGTAAAATAGTAAAATTTATTGCTCAATTTATGATTTCTTAATCACCATATAAAATGAAATATGCCGAACTAAAATAAAACAGAGAAAGTATATGTCTTAATGAGAAGTAAAACTTTTTTTCCTTGCTTGCATAAAATAAAGGAGAAAATTAAGCTTGGTTACGTGACACTATCATAGAGCATGATTGTCATTTATCTTTTTTACTCACTACATTTAAAAAAAATGATCTACTTTGACTTGGTATAAAGTTTAAGAAAATAAAAAAACTTTTAAATTTTGTGGTCTTAAATTAAAGTTGTGTTAAATGTACCACCTTTAATCTTGTGATCCTAAATATGTCATATGGAAAGTTGAAATTAAAGTATTGGCAAAAAAGAAAAGGAATCATTCTTTTTGAAACGGAATTAAAAAAAGTAGGTCATTCTTTTTTAAACGAAGGAATATTAAATTTTTGTGGTTATTTTGCCTTTTTTCCATGTAAGTCTGTGTTATATTTATTTATAAAAATTCAAAGGTCACATCCTACTTTTTTTATGAAATGAAAACATTCTTCAAAATATAATTATAATAATTTATAATTTTACGATTAGACAATAAATCTAAAGTAAATATAAAATTAATAAAAAAAATTTAATTTATTTTGACACCACGGGATGTGCGGTTAATTTTCCTAGTATTAACAGTAACTAAACTAAGAGGAGATGATATCTCTTCTTTTCTGGCCTCATTGAAACAGTAAACAGGTGCTTGCCAATTTGGATCCTCCAACACTTTTCCTACTTCAAGTATTATTACATGTGAAACTGCACCGGCACAAGCCCAAATTTCTTTCGTTAACTTCTCTTCAGAGAGACCAAAGGGCGCAAATTTCAGTAGAAAGACTTTCCCTAATTTTAATTTCTAAAGTCCTAACCCGCCCGCTTTTAAAAATTTAGTACTACTATTTTACTTTTGACCCGCACCACACTGCAATCGGGCTAATCTCAATCCGTCCCGCCCACACAGACTTACACCTGCACAGTTCCATTGCCATCACTACTCCCAAAACCCTACTTGCCATATGAAACTCCCAAGATCCAAAACCCTAAATTTTTTACAGCTATAAAATCCCCCTCAATTCCAAGCCCTTGTCATTCTTCATTCGATACTACCGCCTCGGCTGCAATCCAGTGCTACATACAGTTATGGTTGCTGTTGCTAGAGGTATAATGGTTCTATTTACACTTTTTAGATTTCATAATTCACAGCAAATTCATCTAACAAAAATACTTTTTCTTTTGTGTCGTATACATATGTTTAAAATGAATAAATTAACAACGGAAACACGTTATCCTGGGGTTTGTTATCCCATAATTGTTATTTCATCCGGGATAACAGTATCGGCTATTTATCCCTTATTCCTCGTACCAAACGAGCACTTTCTGTAAATTAATCTACTTTGTTTTCATTGACTCTAAATCTTGGATTTGCACTCGCAGGCCGTGGAGGAAGGGGTGGGTTTAGGCCTTTAGGGGTGGCCGAGGAGATGGAGGAAGAGGAGCAAGAGGAGGTTTTGGCGGTGGTAGAGGGAGAGGGAGTGGGGGTGGGGGAATTGCTATGCAGCGCCGAGGAGGCAGAGGAGGTGAAAGAGGAAGAGGCATGGGACGTGGAGGAATGAAGGGTGGTAATAGGGTTGCGTTGGTGCCTCACAGACATGAGGGAGTTTTTATTGCTAAGCTCAAAGAGGATGCTCTTTGTACAAAGAATCTGGTCCCGGCAGAGGCGAACCCACAGCTATTAGTGGGGGTGCACGTGCTCCCGTTAATGTCGAAAAAAATTATGCGCATATATGTGTATATACCTTCAGAAATTGAGATATATTTAATAGTGCACCCACAAATGAATGCTAGTGCACCTTGTCGCGCTGGCATAGGACATCACATTTGTCCATGCGACCAGGGATCAATCCCTGGATTGCGCAACATTTTCTCTTTTATTTTCAATCTTCAGATTAAAGGCTTACTATTTCATTAAGTTGAATGCTAGTGCACCTTGATGTGCTAGTTGAAGCCAATGCTTCCGTCCATGCGACTAGGGATCGATCCCTGGTAGCACAATATTTTTTCTATTACTAAATTTATAATATCAAAATGTTGGAATGGGGATTCGAACCTGCAACCATCCCATGAAGTGAATCCCCTTGACCATTGAGCTACTACAAATGATTATCCAAAGATCTTAAAAATAAACCTCATATTATAAGAAAATAAAGTTATTAGCTAAGAATTCATACTTGTTCTATAAATTTATTTTTTCAGTATTGTTTATGTCTTTGACGACCAATTGAATATGATAATATCTCTTAATCGACACTGAAAGTTTTTCTAATGTCTTAAGATAATATTGTGCACCACAGTATTATCAAAAGCAACAAGTGTAAACAAGCATCACGGTCTATTGTGTTTAAGCACAAAGTACAAATAAAGGAGTATAAAGAGAAAAAAATATAAATATATGTTAGTCCAAGACTAATAATATAAGCATGAGTGATAAATATATGATTTGTTTTTTTTTTTGATATAGTGAAATAGTCGTCTCTTAAGAAAGCCTCATGGACTGAAAAGGAAAAGTATGTATTAGAAATTAGAACCTAAGTTGCACATTAAGTGAGACGAGTGCTCAACATATTTTGAGTTTTGCTTTGAGGCTTATTTGCGCCATTGACAACACCGGTGCACCCATAGACTTCAATTCCTGGGTTCGCCGTTCAATATATTTTGAGTCTTGCTTCGAGGCGTATGCGCGTAATTGACAACACCGGTGCACCCATAGACTTCAAATCCTGGGTTCGCCTCTGGTCCCCGGGGAACCCGTCTACAATGAGAAGAGAATCTCCGTTAAGGTATGCCCAAACTTTTGTTACACAGTGCGTTCATTGTCTTTATAAATGTTTTAAACATTCAAATTATAATGTTTTTATCCCCTTTTTGCTTGGTTGAACTTGATCATGTGACTTACTGTGGCTGTTTAATTAGAATACCACTTCTAAATTGTTTCCTTAAAAAACCTTTGCGGCATTTAGACCCCTTGAAAATTAATTATAATCTCAACTGTAAGCCAAAAATACCTTCATCTAATTGCCTCAATATCCTGCTCTGAAAACATTTAAACTATGAGCCTGCTTTGTGGATTCTACTAGGGGATTGTTTGGTGACAAATGTTAACTGAAGTAAGATTTTCTTCTTGCGATAATGGATTCTACTTTCAAGTAGTAATGAATAATCCATTGTGTTCCAAGGTTTAATGTTTGTGTATACATAATTTAATTTTTTATAAATGGTATAATTTTTTTAGCTATATACACAGCACACTCTTCAACTGAATACCCTTCATGCTTTTGGGTTGGATTCTTTGTCAAGTGAAATATTTAACATAACAGGCTATAGCTATGTTTGTTAGGTGTTTGAGAAGTTGATAAACTTTTTAATAGTTCTAGAAAGTGCTGCTCATTAACTTGTGTCCGTTTATCCTTTGAATGAAGATGGACCAAAAGTTGAATACCGAGTGTGGAATCCTTTCCGTTCTAAGGTAGCAGCTTCCGTTCTTGGTGGAGTGGATGCCAACTGGATTGTAAGTTTGACCTTTTTCTAAGTAATAAATTGAGAGATTTTATCTGCTCTCATTCTGTCAAACTCTATTAAGCTTTCATTCTGTCAAACTCTATTACCTTCTTAATTATCTTCCAGAAACCTGGTACCCATGTACTTTATCTTGGAGCTGCTTTAGGAACAACAGTTTCCCACGTATCTGACATTGTTGGCCCTGTAAATATCCAATCCATATTACTTATCAGTTGATTCTTATGCTCTGTTGATGCCCCAGATGGTGTTTATTTAATCCTCTTTCTCTTTTGCTTTAGCAAGGAGTTGTTTATGCAGTGGAATTTTCTCATAGAAGCGGAAGGGACTTGGTTAACATGGCAAAGTTTATGCAGTGGAATTTTCTCATAGAAGCGGAAGGGACTTGGTTAACATGGCAAAGAAACGCACAAACATTATTCCCATCATTGAAGATGCTAGGCACCCAGCAAAATACAGAATGCTTGTTGGAATGTGGATGTGATATTCTCTGATGTTGCTCAGCCTGATCAGGTTCAATTTTTTTAGGGCTATAGTTTCTAACAATGCCTACTTTATTCAGTTATTGTCACTTGTTTGGTCTTGAGTTAAAACAGTCAAAATTTATTGCTTATATTTCTTTAGATTGATTATTTGTGCATTGTCTTTCAGAATAAGTTTCATTACCTTAGTTCAATAGTTATGTCTTTTCCGTTTCTTCTCTTTCCTCTTTTTTACATATTTTTTGATTCTTCAACTTAACTAACAGTTTTTTACATTTTACCATTCATATTGGCAAATTCAGTCCTTCTAGTGTTGCATTGTTTTAGCTGTCAGTTAATTTTAGTCTGCTGGTTTGTTTTAGTCCCCACAGTCTGATTGTTATCAAAGAGTTAACTAGTTTGTATAATTTTTCTACTGATTGTTGAATGTTTCTTTCTTAATATATTGTGTGTCTATATTTGTTCATTTCCAAATTAGTACTTGTATTGGTGGATGACTTTACTCCTGTACTGCTATTTCTTGGTTGAGGAGTTAACTGATATTTTAAATAGATTATCTATATGAAAATTTTGATATACTTTTCGTTGATATTGAGTGTTTACATTTCTTTCATTTCTATTACTTCTGAAGCAAATGATGAGTTACTCGGATTCCCCTTCTTAGACATCATGGGTGATGCAAAAACCGAGTTTCTGATACAATGTATGTTGATGGGATGTTTAAAATGTTTAATCTTTTCCTTTGCAATGTCCCTTTCTGATCCACTACTTATTGAGTCTTTATTTTCTTTTCGTATCCAAACTGGAAGTATATTTCTGTCACTGTTTCAGAATTTTCTTTTTCTAGACTTTGCTTAGAAAGCAGATGATGAATTACTCGGATTCCCCTTCTAGACATCATGGGTGATGCAAAACCGAGTTTCTGATGTACTAATTCATGGATGTTTGAAATCTTAATCTTTTTCCTTTGCATTTGACTTTCTGACTCAGTATATATTGAGTTTTCAGAGTCATTTCATTTTCAAACTGGTGTGCTGTATTTTCAAAATTGTTTTTAAGAGTTCTCTTATTCTTTGACTTCACTTAGAAAGCAGATGATGAGTACTCGGATTTCCCTTCAAGACATCTTGGGTGATGTAAAAACTGAGTTTGTGATGCACTATTTATTTATGGGTTGTTTGGAATTTTTATCTTTGCCTTCACATCATTTGCTATTTGTTTCTGCTCAAGAGGATATGTCCAGTTTATTCTTTTCAGTTTTACAGTAATAACTATTGGAGCAAGGATTTTTATGGCTATGTAAATACGCTTCTCTTTTAAATATTCGGACTGTATTTGGTTTTACATTTCCCGTATCAACTTTCTTTAGCCGGTTCAACCTGATGGTATTTTTTCTGTATATTCCTCAGCACACAACTACGCTTGCATCCAGATTTACAATATATCCAGTGAGTCCTAATTTTTCACCATAAATATAAAAACATAATAATGCAATCAAGCTTAATTTTCTCCATGGGGTTGGATTTTCCCCCAAAACACCTAGCGTTCCTTTCTCTCCAAACTGTCCATATTGCAGTTGGTATGACCTTCCACCATCCTTTGTTCCTTGTATTTCCAGCATAGTTCAACAACAAACAACTCAGAAATTCATTGATGTTTCCTGATATTACCCACTTCTTTCTCAAGGTCAAGATGATTTGCCACAGCTGTTCAGTGACTCCATAATGTAAAATTAAGTGGTTGTTTTCATGATCTTCTTTACATAAGGAACACCTGGAACTCAAATGCCGTCTCCTTCTTTGTGAATTCTCCTGAGCAAGACAAGCCCTGCTTGCTACCAGCCAAGCAAAACAGGACACTTTGAAAGGGGATCTAACTTTCCATATTTGCTTCCAAGTCCACCGACCTTGTTGATCCTCAGGGTTGCATAACCAGATAATAGGCCCTTTTTCACTGTGAATCTGAAGTTGCTCCTTCCTCTCCAGGTAAGCGAGTCAGGCTCCTGACATGTACCTTTGAAAGGTTCTACGACTTGGACCATGATCAACCAGTTGTCATCCCCAAAAAATTCTCTTTCTCCCATCACCAACCTTGCAGCTTAGTGTTTTATAAAACCCCCAAATAGATTCCTGATTGACCTCCGATTACTGACATCATAAGCAGATCTGACTGGTTGTGTGCACCAACTTCCTTGTCCATATTTCTGCAAAATAACATTTTCGTTATTGTATCTCCAAAGCCACTTCACCTGTAAGTAATTTTGTATATCTGTTTGTCTACTAGAACCAAAATTTTTGAAATGCTTAAGCAGAAACAAAATTTATTTTTGGCTCTTTTGGGATCTTCACAACGGATTCTCTTGAGTAAATCCATGAATAATATCTTGAGTGTATTTTGGATTAACCTTTTCACAGGCAAGGATTTTAGCTCTGAATGCATCACTCTACTTGAAAGTTGGAGGGCATTTTGTTATATCAATTAAGGTTTGTAGTGTAATTAGACTTTTGATACTACAGTTATTATATGATATAATGAAGATAACTGGTGATTCTAGAATGAGATCAATTCCCTTTTGTCTGGGAAACTTTGCTAGCCTGGTTCTTTCGTATGTTATATTTTCTTCTATATTGTAGGCAAACTGCATAGATTCAACTGCGCCTGCTGAGACTGTATTTAGAGAGGAGGCGAAGAAGCTGCAAGCAGAGCAGTTTAAACCTAGGGAGCAAGTCATCCTAGAACCTTATGAAAGAGACCATGCTTGTGTTATTGGTGCCTACCGGGTGCCCAAGAAACAAAAGACTGCTGCCTAATTGTTGCTGTTTTTTTTATTTACGTCAGACTTTTGGTAGATAAAGTAGTTCAACTTTATATTTGATGAAAGTATTTCCGTGTAGAGGCATGTTACTGAGATTCATCTGTGTCTCAGTGGTCGATGAAAGAATGGTAGTAATTTTCTAAAATGTTGGTTGGAATTGAAGTTGAGATATATATATATATGCTTCGTTCTCATTTTTGATCATTGCATGGCAGGGTTAACTGGCCAGTCTTGTTCAGTTCTTCGAGGTGAGGAACTCCTTGCACGATCTCCAATTCTTAATCCTGTGGCATAGGCTCGTAGCTTCTTGTTTTAACATAGTGTGTTAAAAGAGTAACCACACAAAGATGTAATGCCCCTAACGGTCATTTTCTGTGTTTTCACTCTTTTTTTTTTTTTTTTTTTTTTATAGTGTTTAGAGCTTTTCTATAATTGCCCCAAGTTATTATTGACTTGTTGGAACTGATAGTTCGATTCCCGAGTGGTTTGTTTCAGAATTTTAGTAATATCTAATATATTGTGGAATGTTTGATTTAAATTGTCATTTGATAAAAATATAATTTAGTACTCTTCTAAAATATTTTGATATAAGTAAAATTCTTTAAGTGATATATATTTATATTACTTTATAATAGCTTTTATAGTCTATTAATATTTTAAGCGGAGATAGTAAATTTAGAAATGTTAAAATATTGTTATTGTATAATAGAGGTTTTATTAGAAATAATTTTTTATTAATTATGGTATATTCAAAATATTATATTTATTTTACCATAAAATTATGTGATACCTGAATAAATATAAAATAGAGGAACACCTCTCCACGTGAAATTTATGTAGAATGATAACAAATGGAAAGGTGTAATCTTATTGGTACTATAGTGTCCGATCACTATAACATGAATGTTAATAGACACTTTCTTTTATATATATATATGTATATATCAAATTCATTCAATTTTTTGAAGTTTAAAGAAAAAAGAAACATTCTGCTTCTGTAACTTTTTCACAAAAGTTGTTATTGATGAAACTTTTATTCGATGCTTGATTTCCTCACGAAGTATAAATTTGAAGATACTGCTATATTTATTCAATTTGGATTCTAGTGAGATACTACTCGGAGGCTTCTTATAGGGGTTTTAGTTTTGGCTAGGGGTGTGCATCGGTCGGTTTGATTTTATATATTATCGGTTCGGTTTATCAGTTTTCGATTTTTAAATACGCTAAACCAATAACCAAATCAATAAGATATTTTTTATAGATTTTTGATTTTTAGTTTTGATTTTCGGTTTAACCGATAAAAAAATACTCATAAAATAGAAATAGTAGTAACTAACATGAAAAAAAAATTAAATTTTAGTTGAAATAAAAAATTCTAAATAATGTGTTTTAATTTACAAGAATATTCAAGTTTGAACTAAATGTTGTTAGGAGAATAAGAGTTTGTATAATTGAAATAATAGGTTTGTTAATTGCTAGAAATTAAAGAGAAATTAAGAGAAATATATAATAAGTCAATAACAACAACAACAAACAAAGTATATTCCCACCTAGTGGGGTTTGAGGAGGGTAGAATGTACGCAGTCCATACCACTACCTCTAAAGAAGTAGAGATGCTGTTTTCGATAGACCCCCGGCTCAAGACACAGGACAATATACAAAAATATTCAAAGCATGAAACATGATAAAACTAACATAGATACAACATCCACAAAAATAATGTACATTACCAAACAAAAGACACCAAAACCCTCCTAACTACGGACTACGATTCATCCCTCCACCTTATCCCTCTATCCTAGTATTTTTCCTCCAAACCTTCCTATCCAGGGTCATGTCTTCAGTGAGATGTAACTGCTCCATGTCACGTCTAATCACTTCTCTCCAGTAATTCTTCGATTTACCCCTACCCTGCTTGAAACCATCTAACGCTAGTCTCTCACACCTACGAACTGGGGCATCCGTGCCCCTCCTCATCACATGACCAAACCATCTCAACCTCACTTCCTGCATTTTTTCCTCCACCGATACCACTCCCACCTTCTCCCGAATAATCTCATTCCTAACCCTATCAGCCCTTGTAAGACCACACATCCAACTCAACATCCCCATTTCCGCCGCCTTCAACTTTTGGATATGGGAAGTCTTAACTGGCCAACACTTCTCTTCATACAACATAGCCCGCCGGACTGCAACTCTATAGAATTTGCCTTTAAGCTTGGGAGGCACCTTCTTATCGTATAAAATCCCCGAAACGAGCCTCAATTTCATCTAACCTGCCCCAATACAGTGCGAGACATCCTCATCAATCTCTCCATTTCCCTGGATCGTAGACCCAAGATACTTAAAACTATCCCTCTTGCAAACTCCCTAAGAGTCCAACTTCACCACCACCTCCTCCTCTTGCCTCGAGTCACTAAACTTGCACTCCAAATAATTCGCCTTGGTCCTACTCAATCTGAAACCTTTAGACTCCAGAGTTTGTCTCCAAACCTCCAGCTTATCATTAACACCTTGCCGCGACTCATCAATCAAAACTATATCATCCGCAAAAAGCATAAACCAAGGTACCTGGCCTTGTATACTCCGCGTCAACACGGCAAATAAGAACGGACTAAGAGCTGATCCCTGATGCAACCCTGTTAAGACCGGGGAGTGCTCAGAATCTCCTCCCACCGTCCTTACTCGATTCTTCACCCCCTCATACATATCCTTAATTGCTCTAATGTACGCCACAGGAACCCCCCCTTCCCCCCCGCTTCCAAGCATTTCCAAAAAACTTTCCTAGGGACCTTGTCATACGCCTTTTCCAAGTTAATAAACACCATGTGAAGATCCCTCTTCCTCTCTCTATACTGCTCTACCAGTCTTCGCAATAGGTGAATTGCCTCAGTCATCGAGTGACCAGGCATAAATCCAAATTGATTCTCCAAAATAGACACAATATTTCTCAACCTCCGCTCCGCCACCCTCTTCCAAATCTTCATCATGTGACTCAATAATTTAATACCCCGGTAGTTGTTGTAACTCTGAATGTCACCCTTATTCTTATATAATGGATCATCGTGCTCCATCTCCACGCCTCAGGCATCTTTACGGACTTAAAAATGTTGTTAAACAGGTTGGTCAGCCACATCAGCCCAGCTACGCTAGAAAACTTTTAAAAATCCACCGAAATCTCATCGGGCGCCGTCGCCCTGCCCCTTCGCATCTTGCGAATAGCCTCACTGACCTCCTCTACTTTAAAACGCCGACAATAGCAAAAATTGCGACACTCTCCGGTGTGCTCCAACTCCCCTAGCACAACACCTCTGTCCCCCTCGTCATTCAAGAGCTTATGAAAATACGATTGCCATCTTTTCTTAATGAGGGCGTCCTCCACCAATACTCTGCCATCTCCCCCTTAATGCACTTCACTTGATCCAGATCCCGACCCTTCTGCTCCCTAGCCTTAGCAAGCCTAAACAACCTCTTTTCCCCGTCTTTCTCCTCTAACCCCTTATACAAACTCTCAAAAGCTGCTGTGTTAGCATCTGTAACTGCTAACTTAGCCTTCTTCTTAGCTAACTTATACTCCTCCCTACTAACCCACTTTTCCTCTTCATCCCTACTCTCCACTAACTTAACACAAACCGTCTTCTTCGTCTCCACCTTCTTCTTAACATCTTCATTCCAACACCAATCCCCTCAATACCGGCCCGACCAGCCCCCCGAGACACCGAACACCTCTCTAGTCGACTCTTTGATGCATCCCGCAACCCTATCCATATACTATCCACGTCCCCGCTATCCTTCCAAACCCCCATCCCTTCTAACTTCACCCCTATCTCCAGGGCACTAGCTGAAGTCAGTCTACCCCACCTAACTCTAGGATGGCCCTCCCCACCCCATCTCTTCTTGCCCTTCTTTATACCTAAGTTCATCACGAGAAGTCTATGCTGGGTCGCAAGATTCTCACTCGGGTTAACCTTACAATCCTTACACATTGCTCTATCCCCCTTCCTAAGCAGCAAAAAGTCATTTTGAGAAATATATAATATATAATAAGTCATACATGTTATATATGTATATATATTCTTATTGGGTTATTGGGTAAAACCTAATAAGAAAAAATCAAACCGAACCAATAACCCAATAATTTTTTTTTATAAAACCATTAACAAACAGTTAACCCAATAACCCAATAGAAATAAACCAATGGAATTTTTATCGGTTCGATTTATCGATCGGTTCAGTTTTTGCCCTAGCTTTGGCGTCCAGGTAGGCTAGGCTTACCCTACTTTTAGATTGAGCTTATATACTGAAAATGTGAACTATTATGCTAGCTTTGGTTAAGTGCCTGTAGTTGCGTATCATTTGATATACATAACTTGCCTTATTTATTCGGATTAGGACTCTGTTCTAGTAGATTTTGGTATTTTTTCTTTTAATATAATATACCATATATCACTTTAGGACGTGGAATTAAATTGTAAAACCTTGAATTTTTCCCTTTTGAATTAAGACATGCGTATAGTAATTAGATGTATTTTAGCTTCGGTTCAGGTTCAATATATATTTTATTTCCGTCATTAATTGTGAGCTTTTATATCACGTTGACATTCTTATGATATGGTATGGATTTTAACATTACTGTTGGGTATGGGTACTATGAGTTCCGATTCGAGTCCGGCGTCTGATTATTATTGTTACTATGAGTTTCGGTTCAAGTCAGACATTTGATTATGGTTGTGGTTCCTCTGAATTTTGATTTGAGTCCGGCATCTGATTATGAGTTCTATATATGTGACCTATCGTTATTACCCACTATGTCTGGTTAGGTCCGGCATGTGTCCTCTTGTTATTATCCATCACTACCAATTCGAGTCCAGTGTCTGGCCTCTCGTTAGTGGTGCCGATTCAAGTACGATGCACATCTGGATGACTATCATGATTTCATGGGATTGTGCTCAGTTACAGATTATTTACGTTTATTTTCTTTAATTACTACTTGTGTGCCCTACCGGCTTATGGGGGTACAATTTGGTTAATTGTCTTCTTTAGTGTGCTTAGCAGGCTTATAGGGGCCCAGTTAGGTTATGTTGTGTTCCTAGCGGGCTTTTGGGGTCCCAGTTAGGTTATTCTTAATTTTTCTGTAATTACTGCATTATTTAGTTTCTATATCACTTACATTAATTTCCTTATCTCATTGGCGTAGCTTGGCTGTTGTTTACCTTTTTGTCCCTTTTTAATGTTGATTTAGATTAGACCCTCGCATTATAGTTATACCTTTTCTGTATTGAGCTCAGTCGGTCGATGATGCCTACTGAGTACCCGTGGTGTTGGTACTCATACTACACTTCTGCATCTTTTCCCTGATACAGATCCGAGCAGTAGCAACCGACATTGATGTGATTCCTACCTTCCAGTACTGATTCAGAACAGGGTGAGCTTACTGTCGTTCGAGGATGATCCTCCTCTATCTACTCCAGTTTAGTCTTTTATACTCGAGACTGCTTGTGTATATTGGGTATATATTTTGGGATTTTGTCTAGTACTCTAGGTATATTTTAGTAGTGGCTCTAATACGGACCTTACCAGGTCTTGGGGGGGATTCTTTTGTGTAGTTGATCATTTTTCTTTTCTCATTTTAGTATATGAGAAATGTTTACTTTCTGTTTGTTACTTTTTATTACTATTGCTATCATTATACGCGATCTTTTCTGATTTCTGCGTATTAGCCTGTTACTTATTATTCCGGGCTATGGCTTGGCTTGCCTACTAGGGGTATATGGTAGGCACCATCACGACTTGAGAAATCAGGTCGTGAGAGCTTGGTATCAGAGCCTAGGTTTTATCGATACTGTTGGTACTAGAGCCAATATTTAGTAGAGTCCCACGGATCGGTACGGGGACGTATGTATCCTATCTTCGGGAGGCTACAAAGTATTTTTAAGGAACAATCTCATTTTCTTGATCCATTTTTGTGCGTTGGGTCTGAGTTGGTTGTATTTTTTATTGCTTCACTCTCTACGCAGATAGCTAGGACGTGAGGTCCGAGAGTTGGGAATCGGGACCTCGGGTCTGCTTCTAGAGTTCCAGCTTAGGGTCGAGGTCGACCTAGAGATTGAGGGAAGGATAGAGCAGCAGCCCCTGTTCGAGATCAGGCCAGGGATCCATTACCTAATCCTGTCATAACTCCTGAGATTGAGAGAGCTCCAGGTATTCCGCTACATCAGCAAGTGGGACAAGGGAAAGCGCAGGTTCTACCTAGATTTATATCCTCTTTGGTTCTTCGAGATGTGTTGGTACAGTTATTGGGGTTAGTTGGCGGTCCACCAACCGAGGGATCTCAGCCAGCAGCATAGGGTGGTGTTGATTTAGGGGCACAACCTACAGTATCGACGCCTAGGGTAGACGTTCCACCACACCAGTAGTCCCACAACCGGCATTAGCCCCGCCAATTATGTCTTCAGAGGAGCAGAAGATGTTGAGCCAATTTTTGAGATTGACTCCACCCAGGTTTGCTGGGACCCAGGAGAGGATGCTAATGAGTTCTTATCCAGTCGCGAGGAGCGGTTGCGGAATTTTGGTTTAGTTGAGGCACGGTGAGTGGAATTTGTTGCTTATCAGTTTGACAGAACAGCGAAGATGTGGTGGAGAGGTTATCTTGATTCCAGGCCAGCTGGATCTTCACCAGTGACTTGGACTCAGTTCTCTGAGGTTTTCTTAGGGAGGTATATGCCTCGGAGCGTGTACGAGCGTCTTCGGGATGAGTTTACAACATTGAGACAGGGTTCTATGACTGTGGCTGTGTATGAGGCAAGATTTCATGAGTTAGCCAGGCACGCCACTATGATTCTGCCTATGGAGTATGTGAGTATTTGATGCTTCATCAGGGGATTGAGATTATCACTTCGTAGGGCTACACAGAGTTTTGACTTTAGGAAAGTTTTTTCCTGAGATAGTTGAGCATGTTTATTCTATAAAGATGATGAATCGTGAGGCCCAAGGGGGTAGCATAAGAGACCATGTTACCAGGGCAGGTACAACGATTCACAGTTCACAGGAGGATTCTACTGTAGGTACCCTCAGCAGTAGCCTTCTCGGTAATAGGGTCAGCTTGGTCAGCCAGTCCAGGCTTCGCTTCGGATATCAGATAGGGGTCAGTTTGGTTTTAGTAGTTTCAGTAGTCAGAGCAGCGGCCAGCTGCAGAGGGGCATTCAATCAGGATTGTTGAGTCAGGGTGGCCATTCCGGGTTCGCTGGATCTTCCAGACAGAGAAGGGTGCCCCGGGTATGTTATGACTGCGGCGTTGTTGGTCACTTCGCCAGTAGGTGTCCTCAGCGTAGTATGGTTGAGTCTTCAGTTTTGACTGCACAGCCAATTCGGTAAGTGCCACCGTTAGGTAGGGGTGATATGTAGAGTCATAGGGATGGTCTTCAAAGTTCTAAAGGTGGTCAGATAGGCACTCAGTTTAGTGGTGAACATGGTCATTTGTATGCTGTGTACTAGGTAGATCTGAGCCTGAGGCTGAGGCTTCGGATGCTTTGATCACAGGTAAGATTGTCGTATTCCATCAACAAGTTTCTGCTTTGTTTGATCCCGATTCCACATTCTCATATGCTTATGTTTATTTTGCATCGCGGTTAGGGTTCATGTTCGGAGTCATTATCTGTACGATTATATATAGCTATCCCTATGGGTGATTCTTTAGTAGTGGATCGGGTATATAGATTTGGTTTGGTGGTCGTTCAGGAGTTTGGTACTTAGGTTGATATATTGTCCTAGATATGGTAAATTTTGATATGATTCCATGAATGAATTGGTTATCTCCTTGTTATGTGGTCTTGAATTATTTTGCTAAGACGTTACTTTAGCCTTGTCTGGCATACCTCGATTGTGTGGTAAGGTTTAGTTAGTCGCATATCGATGGGGATTATTTTTACATTCTGACTATGAGACTGATACCGAGGGGTTGTGAGTCATTTCATGCTTATGTTCGGGATGCCCGTGTTGAGAGTCTATCGTGTGACTCCATCCCTGTGATTTGTGAGTTTCCTGATGTGTTTTCAACCGAACTACCTGGACTTTCTCCCGAGCATGATATGCGCGCCCAATATACCTATCTGTTTGACCCCTCAGGCATTTTCGTATGTTTTACTTTCGCGGATGGAAGTCCTTTTAGTAGTAGATGTTGTAATGACCCCCACGGTCATTTTCTGTGTTTTCACATTTTTTTGGTGTCTAGAGCTTTTCTATAACTGCCTCAAGTTATTATTGACTTGTTGGGACTGATAGTTCGGTTCCCAGGTGGTTTGTTTCAGAATTTTGGTACTATCTAATATATTGTGAAATGTTTGATTTAAATTGTCATTTGATAAAAATATAATTTAGTACTCTTCTAAAATATTTTGATATAGGTAAAATTCTTTAAGTGATAATATATTTATATTACTTTATAGTAGCTTTTATAGTCTATTAATATTTTAAGTAGATATAGTAAATCTCGAAATGTTAAAATATAGTTATTGTATAATAGAGGTTTTATTAGAAAGAATTTTCTATTAATTATGACATATTCAAAATATTATATTTATTTTACCATAAAATTATGCGATACCTGAATAAATATAAAATAGAGGAACATCTCTCCACGTGAAATTTATGTTGAATGACACCAAATGGAGAGGTGTAATCATATTGGTACTATAGTGTCCAATCACTATAACATGAATGTTAATAGACACTTTCTTATATATATATATATATATATATATCAAATTCATTCACATTTTTTGAAGTTTAAAGAAAAAAAAATATTCTGCTTCTCTGTAACTTTTTCACAAAAGTTGTTATTGATGAAATTTTTATTCCATTCTTGATTTCCTCACGAAGTATAAATTTTAAGATATTGCTATATTTATTCAATTTGGATTCTAACAAGACACTACTCGGAGGCTTCTTATAGGGGTTTTAACTTTGGCGTCCAGGTAGGCTAGTCTTACCCTTTGTTTAGATTAAGCTTATATACTGAAATAGTGAACTATTATGCTAGCTTTGTATAAGTGCCTGTAGTTGCATATCATTTGATATACATAGCATGCCTTATTTACTCGGATTAGGACTCCGTTCTTTTAGATTTTGATTTTTTTCTTTTAATATAATATATCATCTATCACTTTAGGACATGGAATTAAATTGCAAAACGTTGAATTTGCCCCTTTTGAATTAAGACATGCGTATGGTAATTAGATGTATTTTAGCTTCGATTCTGGTTTAATATATATTTTATTTCTGTCATTGATTTGAGCTTTTGTATCACGTTGACATTGTTATGATATGGTATGGATTTTAACATTACCGTTGGGTATGAGTACTATGAGTTTTGGTTCGAGTCCGGCATCTGATTATTATTGTTACTATGAGTTCTGGTTCAAGTCTGGCATTTGATTATGGTTGTGGTTTCTCTGAGTTCCGGTTCGAGTCCATCATTTGATTATGAGTTCTATATATGTGGCCTATCGTTATCACCAACTATGTTCTGTTCGAATCTGACACGTGTCCTCTTGTTATTATCCATCACTACTAGTTCGAGTCTGGTGTCTGGCCTTTCGTTACTACCCATTGGTGTCGGTTCAAGTTCGGTGCACATCTGGATGACTATCATGATTTCTTGTGATTGGGATCAGTTACATATTATTTACGTTTATTTTCTTTAATTGCTACTTGCATGTCCCACTGGTTTATGGGGGTACGGTTGAGTTAATTGTCTTTTTCAGTGTACTTAGCGGGCTTATGGGGCCCCAGTTAGGTTATGTTATTTGCCTAGCGGGCTTATGGTGTCCCAGTTAGGTTATGTTTGATTTTTCTGTAATTACCGCGTTATTTAGTTTCTATATCGCTTACATTTATTCCTTTATCTCATTGGCGTAGCTTGGCAGTTGTTTACCTTTCTGTCCCTTTTTAATGTTGATTTAGACTAGACCCTCACATTGTAGTTATACCTTTTCTGTATTGATCTCAGTCGGCCAATGATGCCTACTGAGTACCCGTGGCTTTGGTACTCATACTACACTTTTGCATCTTTTCCCTGATGCAGATCTGCGCAGTAGCAGCCGACATTGACGTGATTCCTACCTTCCAATACTGATTCGGAGCAGGGTGAGCTTACTTTCGTTCGAGGCTGATCCTCCTTTATCTACTCCAGTTTAGTCTTTTGTACTCGAGACTGCTTGTGTATATTGGGTATATATTTTGGTATTCTGTCTAGTACTATAGGTATATTTTAGTAGTGGCTCTAGTACCGACCTTACCAAGTCTTGGGTGAGATTCTTTTGTGTAGTTGGTCATTTTCCTTTCCTCGTTTTAGTATATGAGAAATGTTTACTTTCTATTTGTTACTTTTTATTACTATTGCTATTATTATACACAATCTTTTCCGATTTCTGCCTATTATCCTATTACCTATTATTCCGGACTATGGCTTGGCTTGCCTACTAGGGGATAAGGTAAGTGCCATCACGACTTGAGAAATTGGGTCGTGATAAAAGATGAATCTGAAAGCTCAAGTATCTTCAAAGTAAGATGGCATTTTCATACATAATACACTGGGTGCGAGTAAATATTTCTAGTCTACCAAATTTTGAAATACCAAACAGCAGACCAGTACTGGCACCCCTCGTCGCACCCAGCAACCGTAAGGTACACCATTATCAACAGATATTAATCAATTAGCCTAGGATTTCTCAAATTGAAAATCTTGGCCTCCCTACTTCTGTATACACTCATTCATCTCCTCAACTTGCATGTTTAACCTCTCTTTATGATATTTCAATGCAAACAATTTTATGTATTCTTGGGCAAAATTTTGGCTTATGTTCACATTGCAATTAAAATCAAACAATTCATTAAACGGTCTAAGACAATGGAATTGGCAAGACCACCTAGAGTAACTGAAGCCAACTACTCTTATGCAAACGCAGTTAATAGTAAATGGTAATCAAAGGCTCTAAGGAAGGCAGAGACTATGAAAAATGCTAGCAATATTGAAGTCCTCACATAGGCAGATGACAATGACATTAGGCTTTTGAAAAGATGCTTAGTAGGTCATCTGGAAGGAGGAAAGAAGGAAACACCAACATTATCGGAGATAAGAATATGGTCGTCAACGCTCTGGAAGAAGGCATTTAGAGTTAACATCTATGAAATGTATGGAGGAATATTTCTATTCAAATTTCCCAACATAAACATGGCTGAACAAACTCTCCAAGGGCAGTGGAACTGACGAAATTAAAGATCCAATCTGGAATGGTGGAATCTGACGGTGGGCTGTCTCCCTCACAATTCTCTGAAGAAGGAAACTTGGATCAGAATTATCGAAATTCCTCTTCATCTCTGGTCGGGAAGAGTATTTCAATAAATTGGGAGCCTATGTGGAGGCTGGGTGGCCACGGAGGTGGAGACGGAACTAAGAAATCACATGATGTGGGCAAAAATTCTGGTTGCAAATAACGGATGAAACATTCCTAAAGAAGTTTTGATCTCTAGTAATGGAGTAGTATACCACTTTCCGATATGGTCGGAGTGTCAAGTGAGAGTAGAGGTATAATCGAAATCTTCATGAACTGGAAACAGAGTCGCTGAAGAAAATAGAGCACAGAAATGCCCAGTTCATTCTTTTACACTGCGATATGAAGATGGAAAAGTCTATCAATCCCACAAATTTAGGGATTTTCCTTCAGTGAAACACGTGGGTACAGTTGTAGAAGGAAGAGAGAGGGGGTCACATGCAAGCCACATGTCTTATTTAATTATGGGTACATCTGTAAAAGAAAGAGAGAGGGGATCACATTTAGGTCACGTCTTATTTAATTGATGAAGAAGCTTTGGGCCTTCAGCAACCCAATACTAAGAGGAAACTCCTAATTAAGAATGGGACGAACCTTTCCATCAAGTCATTTTTATTGACATCACATGTAAAATTCCAATATCAACTAACACTGGAAAATTTCCAGAACTACCAGAGCTGCAATACGATCAAGAAACAGAAAAAACAACCACATAGAACTCGAGCCAAATTGTCTACTCGGAGGAGATGGAAAACATGGTCGGAGATTCAATTATCGAATCGCTACACCAATTAATCGAGATAGATGATAGTGCATTAAAGGGGAAGATTTTAGAAAAGAATGACAATGAAATACCAAAAACAAGAGAGAAAAAGTTGATCAAACCTCTGCAAATTCAGCAACAAGGAGTAATAAGGAATAAGAAGAAAGAGACATCAAACTGGGTACAACAGAACTTGATCAAATTGGGCAACGTCTTTGGTGCTGACTTTCAGGGCCACTAAGAGGAGGCCTTGGAATTATTACTTCAAGTGGACAGTTCGAGACAAGCCAGGAGAATGGAAACAGAGGTTGTAAGCAAGAAAACATGACTCAGAGGCGCTCAAGAGCTAAAAAGTTTAGTAAGCTTTGATGTTAAATTCAAAAATAGTGGAAATAGGGGTCAGGGGATAAAATTTCTCATCAGTGATAGATGAAATTTAAATTGGTTTCATGGAATGTAAGGGGATTAAATAACAGGGGTAAGAGAAGATTAATAAAAAATGTTATGGGAGGATGGAATACAGACATCATCTGTTTGCAAGAAACTAAGTTAGAGGGAGATATGATAGAGTAGGTTAGGTAGATTTGGGGAGGGATATGGGTTAAATATGCATGTCTGGAAATGAGTGGGATTAGAGGGGGAATTCTACTATTGTGGGATAGCAGGGTGTGGAAGGGGTACATTCTGGAGACTGGAATCTATTCTGTAACTTGTAAATTTAAAAGCCAACTTCAAAACTTCACTTGTCATATCTCAAGGGTTTATGCCCTCAATTGTTATCTGTAAAGAAGGCTTGTATGGGAGAAAATAGGGGCAATAAAGGGATTAATAGAAGAGGCTTGGGCTGTGTGTGGGGACTTTAATGTGGTAAGGTTTATATCAGAGAAGAGTAATTGTTTGAGAAGAACAAAAGGCATGAGAGAATTTTCAGATTTCATAGAAGAGTTGAAGTTGATTGACATACAATTAGTACTTGGTTCAGAAGAGATAATCAAGACATAACCTCCAAAATTAATAGGATTTTGATATTAGAAGAATGGGATGATAGATTTAACAACATTAAGCAGGTGTCTTTACAGAGGCTTAGATCAGACCACACTCCTATTATATTGCTGGGCGGAGTATGGAACCAAAACAAAAATTACTTCAAGTTTGAAAATTGGTGGATAGGCACAAAAGGATTAACAGATAGAATCAAGGATTGGTGGGACAGTTTCAGCTTCTCTAGAAGACCTGATTTCATACTTGCTTCAAATCTTAAAGCATTAAAAGAAAAACTTTAGAGCAGATACGATTAGGGGAACTTGGAATCCAAAAAAAGGAACATACTGAAAGAACTGGCTGTCTTTAATGAGGTTAGTAAGGGTAGAACCTTAAAAGAGTAGGAGGTAACAAGGAAGAACTTTGGTTTATTGGAGTATGAAGAGTTGCTCAGATACGAAGAAATTTCATGGAGACTAAATTCGAGATCATTGTGGTTAAAAGAGGGGGACAGGAACACTAAGTTCTTCCATAAAATGGCCAATGTGCACAAGAGGTTTAACAACATTGATCAACTAGTAATCCAAAGAGAACTAACCCAAGATTCGTCCAGAATATAAGGGGAGATAGTAGATTTCTACAAGAAGCTTTATACTGAGACTACTGACTGGAGACCTGCTTATATTGATACTAACTACCCTAGTTTAATAGAAGAGGAAAATGTAAGCTTGCAGAGGAACTTTGAGGAGAGTGAAGTCCTAAATTGTTTGAAAATATGCACAATTGATAAAGCACTTGGGCCTGATAGATTCACGATGGGATTTTTCCTAAGGTGTTGGGAGATGGTGAAGGAGAACATCATGAAAGCTTTTCAAAACTTCTATGATCACAAAGTATTTGAAAGAAGTTTGAATCCAACATTCATTACTCTCATCCCAAAGAAGAAAGGTGCTCAGCTTAATAGGCAACATCTACAAGCTTTATACTAAAGTTTTAATAGAGAGATTGAAAGGCGTAATGGCTAAATTTGTGGACCCCTAGCAAGTGTCTTTTATTCAAGGAAAGAAAATCATGGATGCAGTGTTGAAAGATAATGAGGCGGTGGATTCTAGATAAAAGCAAAAGAAAACTGGAATTCTTTGTAAGCTAGACATGGAAAAAACCTATGACCATGTAAATTGGAAATATCTTTTGACTACAATGGAGAGAATGGGATTCAGGATAAAGTGGATTCAGTGGATCAAAACACTGTATCACTATTGTGAGATTCTTTGTACTTATAAATGGATCTCCTATTGGTTTCTTTAGTACACAGAGAGGATTGAGAAAAGGGCACCCCTTATCTTCTTTCCTTTTTCTACTTGCTATGGAAGGTCTGAGCAATTTGATCAAATCAGCTAAAGTATGGGGATGGATCAGAGGTTTTGAGGTCAACAAACCTGGAGGAGATAGTGTTGAAATCACTCATCTATAATATGCCAATGATATCTTGATACTATGTGATGCTGATGAAGGCTAACTAAAGTTGTTAAGGGTGATCCTAGTATTGTTTGAAGGATTCTCTGGTCTACACATTAATTGGAGGAAAAGCTACCTCTATCCTATTAATGATGTACACAACATGGAAGTTTTAAATGCTATTTTAGGAGGGGAAATTGGAGCATTGCCTACATCATATCTTGGGATGCTTCTAGGGGCTAAATCACAGTCATATGAAATCTGAAATAAAGTAGTGGAGAAATGTGAAATGAAGCTAGCAAGATGGAAATCACAATATCTCTTTAGGGGTGGCAGGTTGACCTTGATTAACTCGGTTCTTGATTCACTAACAACCTACATGATGTCAATATTTCCAATTCCCAAGAGGGTCAGCAACAGGTTGGATAAAATTAGAAGAAAATTTCTCTGGCAAGGAAATAGTGAGAGAAAAAGATACAATTTGGTTAAATGGGATGGTGTGACAGTGGGAAAGAAATATGGATGACTGGGAATAAAGAATTTGATAATACAGAGAAAATCCCTTAGAATGAAATGGTTATGAAAATTCACTAATGAAGAATTGACATACTGGAAAGAAGTCATTAAGGCAAAATATGTGGAGGAAGATAATTGGATGACCAAAGAGGTGACTACGCCATATGGGGTCAGTGTATGGAGATCCATCAGATCTTTGTGGCCTGAATTTAAGGCCAATACAATGATCATGGTGGGGAATAGAGAGAATAAATTTTTGGAAGGATGTTTGGCATGAAAAGGGTAGGCTAGATGTTTTGTTTCCTGATATACACTCTCTAGTATCCCACCAACAGAAGTCCATAGCTGACCACTGGAATCATCAAGGGTGGAGCTTCAACTTTAGAAGACAAATGAATGACTGAGAGATTCAGAGGATAACAGATTTCTTCAACACCATTGAAAATTTAATGGATTAGAAGTGGGTCAAGACATTTTGTGGTGGAAAGGCAATCGGAAGGGTATATTTAAGGTGAGTAGTGCATATTCCTGGTTGAACCATCCCAACCAACCACGACGGAACTGGCCATGGAAAGAAATTTGGAAAACAAAAATCCTACTAAAAGTGGCTTGTTTTTTCTGGTTGCTAGCCAAAGAAGCTGTATTGACTCAAGACAACTTAATGAGAAGGGGGATACCATTATATTCTAGATGTTTCTTTTGTGGAGAAGATGCGGAGACATTTAATCATATTTTTCTACATTACAAGATCACTGGACAACTATCGAGATTATTCCTGAATCTTAAGATTTTATCATGGACCATGCCTGCTAAGATCACAAAAGCAATCCAAAGATGGGAGGAAGCAGGGAGGAAGTCAACGAATAAAGACAGATGGAGAATTGTCCCTGCGAGCATATGATGGGCATTATGGAAGGAGAGGAATTCTAGGGTTTTTGATAGCATAGAGAATAATATACAGAAAATTAAATTAAATTGTCTTATGCTACTATGTTTTTGGTGTAATCAGATATATTCAAATGATACTATCTCCAAAATTGATGTACTAGTCTCAATTTAGTAAGAGATAGTAGGATTTGAAGTACATGTTGTAAATACTCACCAGTACAGTTTCAGTACTGTTTTGAGGAATATACAAAGTTACCAGTTTCAAAAATTTTTTTTGGTTTATGATCATGACTAGTCATTGTGCTTAATATGTTGTATGTCTCAAGTTAGTTATTAACTTACCACTTCTGTAATCAAATTAGTAGTTGACTTTAAGACCAATAATCAATCAGTTCAAATTAAACTACTATAGCTTACAACACAAAACATACTAGTTACTATCTTGATTAAGGCTGGCAACGGAATCGAAAAATTCTGGTTTTGCTAGGTTTTTGGTTCCGGTAAGCAACGGTTCCGGTTGGGTCCGGTATACTGATACCCAATGGTCCGGATAACGTTATCAGTGTGAAACGTCGAAAAAATCTGGTATTTCTGGTTCCGGTACCGATTGACCGGATTCCGGTCCGGCGAACCTGTTAATTTCTATTTTTTTTAAATTGGGATTTGGTTGGCAACGGTCTTTTGTCCGTTGATTTCTAGCTGTTGCCCCCCCTTCCCAATTACCCCACCCCCTCTCAATTACCCCACACCACCCCTTAAAATTTTTATTATAAATATCCTTCTTTTCAATTTTTTTTTCACACAAATATTATCAATCCTCACACTCTCTTAATATCACATTCGCTCTAAATATTTATAATTGTTATATTAGTTGGAGTTGAAGATTCAATTATTATATTAGTTGGAGTTGAAGATTTTTTGAAGATATTATAACCTTCAATTATCATCTTTTAATTCCGACATTTGGTATACGTCTGCTTTTACGCAGACGTTCGGTATAATCGTTCCAACTTTAAGCTCTTTTTATTTTCATTAATATCTATATTTTTATTTTTATTTTTTAGTATTTACATTTGTTTGCTTACATTAATTTTGTAATTTATAATATTTGTATTGCTTGTGTTAATATTTTAATTTAAATTATGAATTTAAAAAAAATAGTAGTGGTAAAAAACCAAGCTTTGGTAAGGTTTTTCGTAGAAATAAAAAAAGTAACGCTAGTACTAGTTCATTAGCGCCTACATTTAATGAAACTTATTTATCATAATCTAATGGTTTTGATGTTGGTATCAGTATGGAATTAGATAATGAAACCCTAAGTAGGCGTTATAATAATTTTGAGGAAGATTTACCGGAGGAATATGATATAGAAGAACAAGAGTTAGGTGATACCCCTACCTCTACTAGTCCGATTACGGAATTACCAAAATACGGTGAAGAACTTCCCCCTTTACCGGAATTTACTAGGACCAAAGGTACCGAACGTACTAAAAGGTCTTTAATTTGGAAATTTATGGAGCATGATTGGGTAAAAGGTATTGCTACTTGCAATAAATGCAAGAGTATTTTTAAACATTTGACCGGCGGAAAAAATGGTAGGACAAGGTTGCTAACTAGGCATTTGATGAGATGTAATAAAGAATTTATTCGTCTAAAAAATCAGGCTAAGTCAAAAAAAGATGGTACAATATTTCTACATGAATCTGTAGGAGGTAATATGGTTCAAACACGTTTAGACATGTTTAACCCGGCTGAAGCAAGTTCATCATCCCCATATAGTGAAGATGTAGATAGAGATGAACTAGAAAAAATGGTTGCTGTTATGGGTTTGTCTTTTAATTTTCCTTCGCATTCCAGTTTTATTCATTATATTGAATGAGTATATAATCCCTCTTTTAAAGGTTTTTCATGAAATACAATTAAAAATAATATTTTTAAATTTCAAGCTAAACATTGTCATTTTCTTCGTTGCTTATTTGATAAATTTGATGGTAGAATATCTGTTACTCCTAATATGGGTACTAGTGTTGTCGGTAATGATTATTTTACTCTCACGGCTCATTGGATTGATCATAATTGGATCATGCAAAAAAGAATTATTGCTTATAAATATGTTGACGAGTCAAAAACTGGTATGTATATAGCTAGTACAATAGCGGAGAGAATAAAATATTTTAGATTTATTGGTAAACCTATGAAATTCACATTAGATAATGCTTCTAATAATTTGAAAGTTATTGACGAGTTAAAAGCTAGATTATGTTTAATGAATGAAGATCATTTTCATGTTAGATGTTCTGCACATATTTTAAATTTGATAGTACGTGATGGTATTCATTTGTTTGGAAATGGTTGACTTAAAGTGCGAATTGCTTGTAGTTATATGTTTAAAAATAAAAGAAAGGGTGTAATGGATGATTTTAAACGTAAATGTAAACAATGTGACCTTCCATATAGAAAAGTTCCAAAAGAAATTCCTACTAGATGGAATTCTTTATTTCAAATGTTTGAAGTTGATGTTATATATCGTAAACCTATACAATTAGTTTATAATTCTTATAATGAGGATGTTAATTTAATGCTAGATGAAGATGATTGGACTGAAGTAGAAGAACTTTGTAAATTTTTAAAAACTTTTTATCAAGCTGCGAACACAGTATCTTCTCAATATACTACAACTATTTCTTCTGTTTTAGTAACTATTACTATTATTTCTAAAGTACTTGCTGAATATAAAAAATATGTCCTAACAAAGAGGCAATTGAAGCTATGATTGAAAAATTTAAAACTATTATTTTCCTATTCCACAAATTCTTTTAACAACTAATTTATTAAACCCATTTTATAAAGAACATGGTACAGTGATATTGGTTAGAAAATTATACAACAATTTAAGAATTGGACGTCATGAAAAGTCATCAGTTGAAACTTGTTGTGCTAGCATAGTATCTACAGCTAGGAGTTTATATAACTTGTATCAAGTTATGGAACAAAATATTGGGCCGATCGAACCTCCTATTTCTAGACGTAGATATGATGATTTAGATGACGAGGTGGGCAAAAAACTTGGTCGTCAATGTTGTAGGAGTAGTGATTTTGATTCGTATCTTTCGCAGGATCGGGAAAATATTAGAGATGAAACTGGAAAACAACAACTTTTATCGTGGTGGAAGACCCGTATTAGACAATTTCCAAAATTTTCAAGGATAGTTTGAGATTTGCTATCAACTCAAGCTTCTTCAGTTGCTTTGGAGCAAGCTTTCAGCACAGGAAGATTTATAATAGGAGATCATCGGTATTCATTAGCAAGAGATAGTTTAGAGATTTCGATATTATTTAGAGATTGGATCAATGCCGAACGAAGAAATTTTGGGCTTCCCAAATTACCACCCCATATTGAAGATGAAATAGATGAAATTTTTGAGGAAAATAGTGATGATGAAATGGAAGCAATGGAGGAACAAGGAAATAGACCAATTCCGGAAGATTTATCTGCCCAAGAAATATAAAAGTTACGCCAAAAAATTATAGACAAATTAGATATTAACAAGATTCTGCAATAGAGATCTAATTCAAACAGAACCCTTCCTAGAAGGTGGCTGCGTAGATTAGATTTTCATTTAATATCATTGTAATAAATGTACAACGTACGAAATTTAAATAAATATGATGGCTATTCGCCTAATTTTGTTTTAAAATCTGTCTTTTGTCTGTTGTAATAATTTTGTTTGTTAGCAAATTTTTTAAGTTCTTAAACTTATTAAAAATATTATATTAACTTAAACTTATATTTTTTATGTTAAAATTTTAAACTTTTTAAGATATATTAATAAATTATATAAATTATAAGTTATTATATATATAAAACTTATATATTAATACCATTAGGTTAAGCTATAGATAATTTAAATTTAAATTATAAAATAAAAACTGTATTACTGTACACTATGTCATCTCTTCCGGTATCACTCCGGTCCATACCGGTAGCAAGCGAACCGGTCCAAACAACGAAAAAATTTTGGTAAGACCGGTTCCGGTAACACCAGTTTTGACAGCAAAAACGATAAGGAAGTTTTGGTACCGGTTCCGGTATTGATTATATCGGTCCAAAATTTTGGTCCCGGTCCGTTGCCAGCCCTAATCTTGATAAGACAAACTGATAAGATTGTTAAACAAGTGGCAGACTAGCATGATGTTTACAATACAGCAAGAGAGAAGGGTCACACTCGTTTGGGCCATAGATAAAATCCCTAAATTATACTATTTATACATGGTTAAAATTATCTTTTTTATGTACATATTGTAGATGTTGAATCCCGTTTGGCTAGTTCATGCATTTACTTTTTCATATTTTGAACCCTATTAATGAAAATCCTGGCTCTGCCCATGTACACTGGGTATGTTGTTGCTGTTGTTGTTGTTGCTATTCGTCGAGTTGAATTTGGAGTGCGACTTGCTTTATTTTTAGGTGTTTTTCGTTAGGTCTATTTAGCTTCTTTTTGAGTTATGATTAATTGAGATAGGGGTGATGATTGGAGTAGAGAAATTAGTTGTGGTGGAGAAGAGAGGAAGATGCAGCTGCACTTCTTTCCTAGCATGAGAAGTATAATAATATCAAACATCAATGGAAGGGTAGGTGATTTGAGGAAGATCAAGGTTGCGACTCGCCAATTCTCTTACCGAACGCTCTTGCACACTATATTTATTCTAACTTTCTTCCTGCCATTTATCTTTATTCTCACTGCTCTTGTTACCCTTGAAGGTGTCAACAAGTGCTCCTCACTTGGTACTTCGATCTATTTCCTTATATTTTCCTTTATTGTATTGATAGATGGATCCTTTATATTTTCTCTATTTTGTGTTGCTTTATTGTAATGTCAATTAGATCCTTTCACCTCTCACTTAGTATTGTTTGCTGTCTATGGTAATTTTTTCCTTGATTATGTTCTGCTTTTCCATTATTGAAAATTATTTCTTGAGCCTGAAAGTTTCATGTTTCTTTTACCAAATTAGTAGTATTAGGTAGCTTTTTATGTGTAGACTTCTAAATGCACCAGTTGAGCAACACTATGGTGATAAAGGGACCAGAAGGGATAAGATAGACCTAAGATCACATGGAGGGTAGCTGTCCGAGAAAAGCTATAATCTCTAGTAACCAATGCAGAAGTAGCTAAAATAATATAATGGAACTATAGAGGCAAATGATCCATATGGGTGATACCAATTAGTTGGAATTACGGTTTAGTTGCACTTATATTAGGTTACGGTAGGAATAAATGTGGGATTTAGTGAACCCATCATTTTCCTTAGACAAATATCTTCCCAAGTATTTCGGTTGGATAACAAATAAGTACCCCTTATAAAGAAATTAGTCGAGGTGCGCTCAAGTTAGCCCCGGACACCACAGTCATAAAAAAAAAGGTTAAACAATTCTCAATACTTAATTCATGTATTTTTTGTTCTAGTAATCAGTACCATTTCTAATAGGAAATTATCTACTGTTTATATTTTTTTTAGCTATTGCTTTAAAGCACTGAATATCTGTGTGTATTTGGGTGGGGGTTGAGGGCTTTGTGCTATTTCAGGTATTTTATTCTAACGCTATCTGGTAAGTGCGTTTTAGGTACTGCTTACTATTGAACAATAAAATTCTAGAGGCCAAAAATAAATAATTCGAGATGAGAAAATATTGCAACAGTCAATTTTATTGATTTCAATGCGAGTATTGCAATCTCTATGAATCCTCTGATTCGCCTTTTCAAATTTAAATTCAAGGGCTTGAAGCTTGACCTTGAATTTGAACTTTATTTGTTGATTTGAGGGATTTGATCTTGACTTGTTCTTGAATTCAAGGGCTTTTGAGCTTGTTCTTGAATATTGCGGTCTTGATCTTGAATCTTGATGAACTTGATTAGAATTCTTGAGATTTTTAGAGAAATTGCGGCGTTTGATCGACGGGATTTCTCTTGCTACTTGTTAGAGATCTGGGGGTCTTTTTTCTGAATTATGAGGCCCCTATTTATAGTTGTAGGAAAGGAAGAGTCATGATGAATATAGACTTCCTTTGACCAATCAGATTTAAGTGATGTGACACCTTTTATGGGCTTTTATTCCATGGGCCTGCTGCATCAGTTTGACATGCGGCATGGTTTTATTGGCTGCTTCAATTGACTTGGCATGCCACGTTATTTGATACCTGACGCTTATTTGGGCCTCTAGAATATGACAATATCTTGGGTTTAGTAAGATGAACTCATTATTTGTAGCCCAAATTAATGGACTAGCCCAATAAAGATTGAACTTTATTTAAATCAATACATGTTTGGAGTTAAATAATTAATCCAATTATATTAATCCGCAATATTTATTTGGGACTAATATATATTTGAATTTAATATAATCTGAATTTCGTACGAATTTAATTAAATAAAATTTTATTTCTCACAGAATGCCCCCTACTTCATGACTTGTCGGAACATTTAATTTTTTTACAGACTAGGCTTGAAGTATTGACCATATTATGTCATATTTAAAAGGAATAAATATATGACACTTAAATGGTGACTTACGTGTCACATCACAGAAGTAATTAAATTCAACATTATGTGCTCATATATTTTTTATTTATTTATTTGTCTATCAATGGAATTACCATTATAAAATAACCACCATCCAGGCAAATCATTATTAGGCTCTTTCCTAATTTAGGTAGTACTAAGTATCATGCGCCCCCTCTTTTCTTTTATTTCCAAATTTTAATTGGTTTGTGATGCTACCACCGTCGTACTACCCCTATAAATACATGCCATGAGTTATTGAATTTCTCAATTCATAGCATTAATTTTGCATTAGATCTTGCTGCAGACCCTATTCTGTACGAGGCAGATTGTCGTACTTTGCCGGAGTATTATTAGTGAGCTGCTTTTCCTTAGTTTATTTATTACTATTTTGTTTTATTTTTCTTCCTCTTTTTTATAGGATTAAAATAAATAGCAATACATAAAAATCGGCTTAGGGTGCGAGAGTTTAATTTCGCCTCCGTACACTCTAAGACTGACCAATTGAACTTCAAGATGGTGGCTTTCCAACAATCGGCTTAGGGTACGATAGTTTAACTTTGCCTCCATATACTCTAAGACCAACCAATTTGTATTCAAGATGGTGGCTTTGCAACAATCGGCTTAGGGTGCGAGAGTTTAACTTAGCCTCTGTACACTCTAAAATTGACCAATTTGACTTCAAGATGGTGACTTTACAACAATCGGCTTAGGGTACGAGAGTTTAACTTTGCCTCCATACACTTTAAGACCGACCAATTTGACTTCAAGATGGTGGCTTTGCAACAATCGGCTTAGCGTACGAGAGTTTAACTTCGCCTCTGTACGCTCTAAGACCGACCAATTTGACTTCAAGATGGTGGCTTTGCAACAACCGGCTTAGGGTACGAGAGTTTAACTTCACCTCCGTACACTCTAAGACCGACCAATTTGACTTCAATATGGTGGATTTGTAATAATCATCTTAGGGTATGAGAGTTTAACTTTGCCTCCATACACTCTAATACCAACCAATTTGACTTCAACATGGTGGTTTTTTATCAATCGGCTTAGGGTGCGAGAGTTTAACTTCACCTCCGTACACTCTGGGACCGACCAATTTGACTTCAAGATGGTGGCTTTTCAATAATCGGCTTAGGGTGCAAGAGTTTAACTTTGCCTCCGTACACTCTAAGACCGACCAATTTGATTCCAAGATGGTGGTTTTTTCCTTTTTTCTTTGGATAAAGCCACAATATAGAGGAACCTTCTTCCAACAATCGTTTGTACAAGTATTTTTCCCAACTTCAACTTATTTTTTTGACTAAACCTCCCTTGTTCATGCAGATTGCAACAATGGTTCACTTTAAGGACTATATCTCTCCATCATCTAACAACAAGTATCTTCTTATTGAAGCTGACGATGGTGCAATTTTATCCAAGCCGTTGACCCACACTCCACTGGTCAGTAGGTGTGCAGATCCATGGCCGCTCTTTGTGAATTCCCTTCATATGCCAAACTGGACTTCCAAACATGACCTTGGTTCTAATTAATCTGTTAAAGTATGGACTCTTCAGAATCCAAACCTTAACTAAATATTGCGAGCACCCTTCCTTGCCTAGGGCGTTGAATACTCCAAGGAGATATACGTTGGGGAAGTACCATGGAGATAGAAGGTGAATTTTTTCCTATTCAAGGATATTGAGAATAGGCTGAGGATATTTTGGCTCGAATTCCACAAACTTTGATGATAGCAAAAGTATATGATGTTGTTTATGCTTCTTTATTTTCCTATGATCAAAGTTCAACCATATTACAAGTCTTTATTGAAGTACGGTGTTCAAGAACCAATACATTGCTGACATTGGCTGGAGAGCTCTTTATATCCCTTTGGGATTTACATAAAATCGATGGCCTACCTATCGGAGGTCTTTCCTATGAAAAAGTAGTGCCTGAATTCAAAGGGCTCACCGGTGTCGATGAGAAGAATGAGAGATTCATCCCTCGTACCTTCGAGTTCTTATTTTTAGCCTTTCAGTGTCTTCATGAAGGAGAGTCTCATAATCCAAGAGTTACTCTAAGCAAGTGGATAAAGTTTTGGTGTAAAAGAGTCTTGAGATATGAGGCAGCTCCAGGAGGTAGGAGCACGTGTGGTAGATCTATGCCTCAACTATAGGCTTTGGGTATTCCAAATCCTATTGATAGAGCTTTTTTTTCTTTTGAAGGGTTGGCCCCAGTGAGCCAGAAGTATTTTCCATAATTCTAAAACTTAATTAAGATGTATGCAGACTTGACTTTCATACAACGGATTAAGCAAGGCAATGTATTTTTTTCAACACTCATGTAACTGAACTCAGAATGATATTCCAAGCACCTACGTACCTCAATGAAGAGGATCAAGTCACAACGTAGTTCTGGGTGAGTGTTTTTTTGTGTACTAACTTTTGGCTAGGCCGCCTCTTTCGAGGTTTTCAACCTAGTGGACTTTTTTTTAGCCGTACACAGTTTATACTCTTGCGGGCCAAGAGTAGACATGCAGTTTATACTCATGCCTTAAGGAGTGGAGATGCAGTTTATACTCGTGCCTTAAGGAGTGTACCTGGAGTTTATACTCATACCTTAAGGAGTGGACTTCTTCCTTTAGGGATAGTACTTCTTCAAGAACTTGGTGTTGATGGGGCCAACCCTCATGCCATCTACATCGACAAGCTGGTAAGCACCGTTTGAATATGCCTCTTTTACGACATATGGTCCATCCCACTTTAGGGTAAATTTGCCCCCAGACTTATGAGAAGTGATAATTGGACTTCTTACTGCAAGAACTTGATCTCCAACTTGGAAGCACCTCAAGTGAACTCTTTTGTTGAAGGAACAAGGTAGAAGGGCTTGGTAACATTCAAGATTTTGTTGAGCCTCTAGTATCTTCTCATCAAGAGCTTCTAACTCCGCAAGACGCAACTTAACATTTTTTTCACTGGTGAGCCCTTCTTGAATAGCTAGTCTCAAAGAAGGTATTTGATACTCAAGTGGCAGGATTGCTTTAAATCCAAAAGCAAGCGAGTATGGAGTTGCTTGCGTTGGTGTACGGTAAGTTTTCCTATACGCCCATAAAGCTTCTTCCATTCACTCATGCCAGTCTCTTTTGGATTTGGAGATGACTTTTTTCAACAAGTTGCATAAAGTCTTGCTGAATGATTCGGCTAGACCATTGGTGGTAGCATGGTACATAGAAGACTTGTGTTGCTTGAAGCCAAAGAGATCACAAATCTTATTCATCAGTTTATTATCAAACGGCTTGCCATTGTCAGTTATTATATATTTAGGGATTCCAAAGCGGTAGACGATATTCACTCGGATAAAGTTTGCAACATTTTCTTTCTTTACTTCCTTAAAAGTAATAGCTTCGACCCACTTTGAGAAGTAATCTGTCGTGGCCAAGATGTATAAGTGTCTACCAGAAGACTTTGGTAGTGGACCAACAACATCCATTCCCCAAGCATTAATGGCCAAGATGCTACTGTTGGATGTAGTAACTCTGGAGGTTGATGTATGAAATTTGCATGGAATTGGCAAGCTTTTCATCTTCTAGCATAGTCTAAGCAATCTTTTACCATCGTTGGCCAATAATATCCCATCCTTTTAATGTGAAAATGGAGCTTCGTTCCAGACTGATGTGATCCACAAACTCCCAAGTGTACTTCTTGCAAAGCTTAAATTGCTTCTTCCTCTCCTAAACACTGTAAGAGCACTCCTTCAAGTGATGTTTGGTATAGTATGTCTTTGTACTAAAGGAAGCCAGGTGCACGATGATGAATGTTAGTCCTTCTCCTTGGATCCTCTGAAAGTATCCCATAACATAAATAATCAATGATAGGTTGTCGCTAATCTTCTTTTACAGCTTCATATATGGAAACGAGGTATTCGAATTTAATTTCCTCATCCTCAGTTGATGGGGGTACTACCCATTCTTGGTGGATAGTAACTTGCATCTGATTTGGAAGAGAATGGTTTGAGGCCAAAGCAGCTAGGGCATCATCTTACTTATTTTCTCTCCTTGGCTTATGTTGGAGGGTTACTTCTCCATGCCACCCCATCAACTTCTATGCATAATTATGATATGGTCGTAGCTCAGGCTTTCTGACTTCATAGCTTCCCAAAAGTTGCTTGATTACTAATTGGGAGTCACCAAACACTTGTAATTGCAGTTGTTTCATGTCAACTGCCATCTCAAGTCCAAGTATTAATGCTTGATATTCAACAATATTATTAGAGCAATGGTTTGTTAGGGTAAATAAATATGGGATGACCTTTTCTTGAGGAGTGACTAACACCACCCCGACACCAGCTCCATCTCGATGTGCGGCCCCATCAAAGTACATTTTCCATGGGAATTTGGCTTCAATAACCATTGTATCTTCATCAGGAAGTTCGTCACTTAATTCCCAATCATCAGGTATTGGGTGGTCTTCCAAGAAGTCAGCCAATGCTTGTCCTTTTACGGCCTTTTAGGGAATGTACACAATCTCAAATTGTTAAAATTGAAGGTACCATTTTGCAAGTCGGTCACTAAGGACTGGTTTTGATATTACAAACTTGATGGGATTCATCCTAGACACAAGCCAAACAACTTGAGCTTAAAAGTAGTGTTTCATCTTTTGGATTGAGAAAGCCAATGCCAAACATAACTTTTCGATTGGAGAATACTTCAGCTTGTTTAGTGTCACCATTCTGCTTAGATAGTAAAGAGATTTCTCTTTGCCTTCACTATTTTCTTGAGCCAATAGTGCTCCGGCTGACCTTTCTTGTGTCGCAATGTAGAGTATCAACGGTTTTCCAGGTATGGGTGCCGCAAGAACTGGTGTCTTTATTAAGTATGATTTAATACTCTCAAAGGAATTACTACAAGCTTAGTCTCATTTGAAGGGAGTGTCCTTCTTCATGAGATGATTAAATGGTTGACATTTTTCGGCTAGGTTTGAGATGAACCTCCTTAAATATGCTAGCCTTCCTTGAAGGCTTTTTAACTCATGAATATTTTGAGGTTCGGGCATCTTCAAAATTGCATCAACCTTGTCTTGATCAATTTCAATTCCTCGATGTCGCACAATGAAGCCAAGAAACTTTCCAGAAGTAACTCCAAAGGCACACTTCAATGGATTCATCCTAAGTTGATATCTTCAAAGTAATTCGAATACCATTCTTAGGTCTTTTAAGTGGTCATCTCACTTTCTTGACTTCACCACTAGATCATCCACATGGCATTCAATATTTTTATGGAATAAGCTATAAAAGATGTTCTGCATAGCCCTTTGATAAGTGGCACTAGCATTCTTCAAACCAAAAAGCATCCCCTTGTAGTAATAAATACCTTTGGGCGAACGCAATGCAGTGAGTTCTTTATCCTTTGACGCCATACAGATTTGGTTGTAGCCGTATGAATCATTCATGAAGGACATTGTCTCATAACCATTAGTGGCATCAATCATCAACTCTGGTATGAGAATTGGAAAGTCATCTTTAGGGCAAGCGTTGTTGGGATCCCGAAAGTTGACACATACTTAAATTTGGCCATTCTTTTTCTGTACTGGAACAATACTTGAAATTCACATGGGATATTTGACTTTGCAAATAAAGCCAACTTTAATGAGTTTGTTAACTTAATTTTTGATCAATGGAACCAACTCTGGCCTAAAACGCCTTTGGGCTTGCTTAACAGGATGACCGCCATTCTTGATCGCCAACTGATGGACCGCTACTTTTGGATCTAATCCAGACATTTCCTTATAGCTCCAGGCGATGACATCCATATATTCTTAGAGTATGTCTATGTAAGCGATTTCCTACTCTACTTCTAAAAATGCACTCAGGTAAGTTGGTCTTGAGTCTTTATTGGTTCCAAGATTAACTTTCTTCAAGGGATCTATTGTGGCCTTTACTCCTTCTTTAAGTTATGATGGAGCATCTCCAGCCTCTTTCTCCTCTTGAGGATCAACGTCGTTGATGGATATATGATGACACAAAAAGGTGTCTTCTATCTCTTCATCAACCTTTATTTGAGATGAGACATCTTTCTTATTCTGGGCCATAACATGATATGAGGAGCCAAAACTCTCTTCATCTTCTTTGCATTACTTGGTATAAACCACAATATGCACCTTTGCTTTTAACACCTCGTTGCATAAAACTACCAGCTCTGTCTGTCGCTTCATTCTAGAAGGAATCAAACTTTAGAAATCCTTCTGTATTTTAAGTGAAGAGTGCATCATCGTGCTTCGAAGACTCCTCTTACGTTTGTTGTTTTTCTTATTTAGAGGTCCCAACCTTTCAAACACAGAAGTTTTTGCAGTTGACCCTCCAAGTTGGTCAAATACAGAGGGTCTTTTATTAGCAGCAGTGGATTCTTCTTCCAAGATGATGTAATTACTGACTACTCTACTTATGGAGATGCGAATTGGAGGTGGCTGTGTGTATCCTAAGCCTTCACGTGCTTGCCTGGTTGTACCCTCTAGTGGAAGTTTTCCCAACCTTGATGGATCGTTAGGATTGTATCCAGCCTTTATAAATAGCTTATATGCATTTGGGTTAAAGCCTTCTTTCGTACACTTCATAGGGAGTGTTATATCTTGTGGCAGATTTTGAGCCACAGACTTCTCAAGAAGTCTTGAGGATGAATTTATTGCATCAATCTTCCTGATAGGTAAAGTTAGCCTCTTTAGGACATTATCTTGGGAATCTGATGGGTGATCTTTCTCTTTCTGTACCTTTGGTGCATAGCGAAGAATGGGAGTCGCCTTCTTTTTTGTAGAAGTGACACTTTCTTTATTTGAAATGGAGAGAGGCTTCTTGGTGGTGACTTTTTGATAGTCACCGCGACGTTCTTAGATGCAAGATAGACACACTTGGTCTTGGTGACATCTTCAACCCTTTTCTCATCCACAACATACTTCTTTAAGTAGAATTTTGCATCGACAAAATGTGACTCATCTTTCGTGAATGGCTTGTCATCGGCAACTATTTTTATTTCCCCTCTGCCTTCAAGGTACTTTAAGTATTTATAGTAAGAGGAAGAGATAATTTTGTCCCCATGCACCCAAGTCCTACCAAGCAATATATTGTATAAATTTTTGGCATCGATCACATGCATCAGTGGATCTGATCGAAAATCATCCATGCGAATCCTTAACTTGATAGATCCTATGGCCCTCTGACCCCCTTGGTTGAAACCTTGGATCATTATACGACTTTCATCCAGTTCATCAGTAGAGATGCCAAGTTCCTTCATAGTGCGGATGGACAGGATGTTGACTCTGGATCCCTCGTCTATCAAGATTCTATTGATCTTCTTTCCCAGAATTTGATCCACCATGTATGAGGGACGGTTGTGTAGGGCTTCGCCAAGCAGAATATCGTTATTTGTGAATGTGATTTTTGTATCACATATATGTGCCTCTTGGCCTAGAGGTTCAGCAAGTGGTTCAGAGGATGAAGGAACTTCTATGGGTATATTTTCACCCTTTTCCCTCTCTTTGGCAGTATTAAAATAAGATGCCTCAAGGTTGACTCGAGCAGTCTTCGCACGAAACCAACTTGGCAAGAATTCCTCCAACGTTACTGGACATCATGGTTTTTGAAGGTGAAGCTCTATGATGTCATCCCTTTTGGAAGTTCAACCAGTTTCCATTTCCTTGGTTTCTTCACCATTCTCTTTCTGGTTGGCTGCTCAGATGACTTCTTTTGTAGACTTGTCCTCCTGCATCTGCGTTTGGTCACCAGAGTCCAAACTTCATCACCGCCTTCATCAACTGAAGACCTATCAGGCTCTAATATTTTCTCATTATGCTTTTTGACACATATTTGGACTGAATCGAGCAATCCAAATATGATAGAGATTTGATGAGAACTGGCCATCTCATCGTCGAAGAATATCTTATTCTCTTTTGCCAGTTGCATGACTTTATCTTTAAAGACAAAGCACTTTTCCAGAGGGTGGATTATGAACCTATGATATTTACAATAATTAATATCATTGGTCCTCCTAGCTTCATTGGGATACTTCATCTCTGGGAGTTCAATGAGCTTATGGTCAAGGAGTTCATTAAAAATCTCAACAATATCAGAATTGAAGAAGAGATATTCCATTTCTTGCATCTCCTTTAGAGTTTTCTGATTCGGACGTGCTCCAGAAGTCATCTTCACGCTTTGCTTCTTGATCACCTTTGTGGTTACTTTCACAAGAGACACATCAACATTCATGCACTCCTTGTTGTCATTTTGGGGTACCTCATTTTTTGGGTTCCTACTTATCTTTTTCCCTTCGAGGGTCATGGATAGGCACTGATCCCTTTCTAGCAGAAGACATGCTCAACTCCATATCATGAGCATGGGTAGCTAGCTCTTCAAAGAATTTAGGATTAATGCCTTGCAAGAAGTAGAGAAGTTCCCAGTGCATTCCTTGGACACATATCTCTATTGTAGAAACTTTGCTGAGCTTATCTTTGCAGTTTAAGCTAGCATTTCTTCATTGATTGATGAATTCAATGACTGGTTTATCCTTTCTTTGCTGAGTATTCGTGAGCTCTACCATGCTAATTGTACGCCTTGTGCTATAAAAGTGATTTAGGAACTCATGCTCTAATTGCTCCCAGCTATTGATGGAATTAGGCTCAAGGTCCGTATACCAATCAAAGGCGTTTTCCTTTAGGGAGCGAATGAATTGTTTGACAAGATAGTCACCGTAAGTTCCATCATTATTACATGTCTCAACAAAGTGTGTGACATGCTATTTTGGATTCCCTTTGCCCTCAAATTGTTGAAATTTAGGGGGTTGACAGCCAACAGGAATTTTGAGGCTATCTAACCTCGCAGTGTAGGGCTTGTCATACGCAAGGAAAGATTTTGTGGCAACATCATACTTGTGTTTGAGGGTCCCTTCAATGAATTCGCTCAATTGCCCAATTGGGATCATTCCTTCAGAAGAAACTTGCACCTCTTTAATCGGTGGTATTTATTTCACAGGATTTTCTGTCTCATGAACCTCTAAAGATTTTCCAGGTGCATTACTAGACTCTCCATCTATATCACCTTCCACCCTATCCACTATCTTATCAATTTGAGCATCTTCACTCTGAACATATTTGGTCAGGCTCTTAATTGCCTTTGTCAGATTCATAAGTTGCTCCTCCATAGATGAGGCATCAGTCATCATCGCTTGCATAATCACTGGAGATGCTGTATAGTAACATGGATTATCGCACAAGTTGATCTTTGAAGTGCTCAACTTATGCGGTGTGGTCGGAGATGATGAGTTGCTTAAACGATCATCACTCTTTGTGCCAAAGTATTTAGAACCGAAATGCTCAATTAGAGCTAGAGTCTTCTTAAGTGATTTTTTCACACTGCTTTCTCCTTCTAAAGTACTTACATTGGGCTTCGTTCCTTTTGGGATTGAAGATCCAAAAATTGGAGTTGGCACGAACGACACTGGAAGTGTTTGTTGTCCTAGAAAGCCTGCCTTGCTCCTCGTGACAACTCCTAACCTTCTGAAAGTAATACCAAGGATTCTTTCTACATCAGAAGAGAACTTTGAACCAGCAGCCTTGGAAGCAGTTGATTGAGAGTTGACCTTCTTGGAACTCATTTCAGTATTGTTGAACTTTGCAGTTGGAAAAATTGAGATGAGAGGTAGAGACTGTGCCACTGGGCGTGCTAGAATTTGTTAGACAATAAAATTTTTGAGGCCAAAAATAAATTATTTGAGACAAAAAATATTACAACAATGAATTTTATTAATTTCAATGCAAGTGTTACAATCTCTATGAATCCTCTGATTTGCTTTTTCAAATATAAATTTAAGGGCTTGAAGCTTGATCTTGAATTTGAACTTGATTTGTTGATTTGAGGGATTTGATCTTGACTTGTGCTTGAATTCAAGGGCTTTTGAGCTTGTTCTTGAATATTGCGGTCTTGATCTTGAATATTGATGACTTGATCTAAATGCTTGAGTTTTTTTGAGAAATTGTGGTATTTGATCCACGAGCTTTCTCTTACTACATGTCAGAGATCTGGGGGGGGGGGGTTCTTTTTTCTGAATAATGAGGCCCTTATTTATGGGTTTTTATTTCATAGGCCTGCTGCATCAGTTTGACATGTGGCCCGATCCTATTGGCTACTTCACTTGACTTGACATGCCAGGTCATTTGACACGTGATGCTTATTTGGGCCTCTAGAATATGACAATATCTTGGGCTTAGTAAGATGGACTCATTATTTGTAGCCCAAATTAATGGACTAGCCCAATAAAGATTGAACTTTATTTAAATCAATACATGTTTGGACTTAAATAATTAACCCAATTATATTAATCCACAATATTTATTTGGGACTAATATATATTTGAAAAAAAAATAATCCAAATTTCATACGGATTTAATAAAAAAAAATTTCGTTGCTCACACATACTTGCATGTGTGACAAATTTTCCTCAGTATATCTCTAGTAAATACTGTTTGTTATGTAAGTGTTTTCTATTTTGAATCACAACTTTCGTTAGCTCACAATTTCATATCATATTATTGTTATATTGTATGTAGTTCGGGTACAAGAATCTGTATATAAGCAACACAAAGTTCAAAGCAAGTTCAAGTTCAAGACAAGAACTTATGAAGTTTCTTAACACCTTCAACACTCGATTATGAATAATCTATCTTAGAAGTGTGTTAATATTCAGAAAAAGATGAAATGGAAATTTAGACCAAGTCCCCCGACTTCATGGAGTGTTCTTAAGTAATAATTCCCCTCACTGTACCCGAGGTTATGGAATCTTTATCCCAGGATAAAATGGCCTTCAATTTGAAAAAAAGTGGTACCTCAAATTGTCGGATTCTACGAACTCACTCAATAGTTTGATTGATCACATAGAATATTTGAAGACAAGAAGAGTTTGTGTCTCAAAAATTATTTTTCATGTCTAAACCTATGGATGAAAGCAGGTTTATATAGCCATAACATGCCTCTTCTGAAAAGAGGCAATGGTTCTCTTAAAAAGGTGTAACCTTTCCTGAAAAATCATGTCTATTCATCCAAACAGTGTGTCTTTTCTGAATAGGCATGCCATTTCAGGAATCAGTGTGTCATTTTACTGAAGGGTTGCATCTTTTTGGAGAATCATTTCATAACATTGCATCAGTTCAGTTCAAAATAGTGCATCAGTTCAGTTCGAAACATTGCAACAGTTCGCTATATACATGCATATAAATGGAGGATAAAATACAAAAAAATTTCCTGCGTTTTTGTCATTTTTCTTTGGTATATTCAGATCAGATTTTCATCAAATAAATTTTGTTCAAAAAGATAGATCTCATCGATCGATCATTTTCCAAATTCAAATCCGAAGTCGAAGCCAGAGCCGAAGTCGAGCCAAGCGAGCAACGACGACGGCGTCGTGAGGCACCACCTTGTTCTTACCTAACTATCCATGTGGAGTAAGTATTATTTATTACAAACACTCCAAAGTTTGCTTCTCCCACCAATGTGGGAGATTTGGTGAACTTTCCAATTTGGAAGTATACTTTCTAAATTAGTGTCTCCTTCCCTCCACTATTTTTTCTGTCTATAGTCCATTCATACTTCTTTCATACATATTGAACCCAAAAATCTCCCACATGAATGGGGAATGACTATTTTTTCATAAAAGTTTTACGGACAAGTATGTGATCATCAAGAAAAGACTGATTGCATCTGGATAAGTGGGTTTCCCTTTGAACATTCCGTAGTAAATATGCATCGGATGCACTCGGTCAATCAGTAATTTGATATCTTTAAACCATCGAGCATTAATGTACACCTTGATAACACATGTCACATAACCAGCCTTTTACCGTTTATGGTTCTCATGGTTTTGTTCTTTTCAGCCATGAATACTTCTCAATTTCATGTGAGCTTAGAGAATAGGCCTTTACTAACATTCTCCTTGAAGCGACTTTCACTTCGCCCTCACATAGGTGATTTCAATACGTTCAATCCTGTAGATTAAACTATTTGGTCAAATCTGCCAAATTTAGATAATCATTAAAAAGACTTTTCACCTTAAGTCTTATCCTTGTTTACTAAACATTGTCAACATCATGATAATGGGTTGGATAATTGATAATGTTGAACATGTAAGACACAAATTTTTTTGATCTCCTTGAACCTAGCTCTTGGGATCTCCAGTCTACTAGGTAGAGTTACCGCCATGCTGACTTGTCCTAGGCTTTAAACCCATTCCCTTGGATGTCTTTTCCTCTCCTTCTCAAGATAGGCCTTCTGTAAGTGGATCCGACATATTATCCTTTGACTTTACACAGTAAACAGTGATAATTCCACTAGAGAGAAGTTTCCTAACGGTATTATGTCTTCATCATATGTGACGAGATTTATCATTGTACATCATGCTCCCTGCCCTACCTATTGCCGCTTGGCTATCATAGTGTATACATACTAGTGCCACTGGTTTGGGCTAATAAAGAATATCTTCTAAGAAATTCTGGAGCCATTCTGCTTTTTCACCAACTTTATCCAATGTGATAAATTCAGATTCCATTGTAGAGCGAGCAATACAAGTCTGTTTGGATGATTTCCAAGAGACTACTCCTCCACCGATAGTAAATACATATCCACTTGTGGATTTTAATTCGTTCGATCTGGTAGTCCAATTTGAATCACTATATCCTTCAAGTCCCGCAGGATATTTATTGTAATATAACGCATAGTCTTGAGTGTATTTAAGATACCCCAAAACTCTTTTCATTGCCATCCAATGAGTTTTGTTGGGATTATTTGTGTACTAACTCAATTTACTAATAATGCATGCTATATCTGGTCGTGTACATTTAATTATATACATTAAACATCCCAATACTCTTGCGTACTCCAATTGTGAGTCACTTTCACATTCATTCTTTTGAAGTGCAAAGCTTACATCCAAAGGAGTCTTGGCGATACCGAATTTCATATACTTGAATTTTTCAAGTACCTTTTCGATATAATAGGACTGTGACAATGCCAACCCTTATGGAGTTCTAAGGATTCTTATACCTAAGATAACATCCGCAACTCCAAGGTCTTTCATATC
>NC_061112.1:93245895-93275794 GCF_002878395.1 Capsicum annuum | reverse complement strand
AATCAATCAATTTATTCCTAGAAATTATACCATGCATATTACTTTGAATACAAAAAACCAAACACTCAATAAAAAATAATCCCAGCATAACTAATCTCAGTATAACTTATCCCATTACAACTTATCCCAGCATAACTAATCCCGATATAACCTATTTTCAAACCAAACGACCCCTTCAATTAGCTATTCTAGTTAGCTTAGTTCAATTCAATATTTCATTTACTTGTGATTGATATCCATTTTTCCCTTTATAAAAATCAAGAAAATTATCTGAAAATAATTGTCATTCGATTATTGTTCTTCGAATTTTAGAATTATTTTAGATTCATACTTCAATCCTGAGAGCAGGCATTGAAAAATACTTGTTCCAAGCTCTTTTGAAAGACTTTTGGCAGAATAGTCATCTTGAATCGTCATTTTTCTGACGATAGTCAGGGATTTGGAATGGAGCAACAAGAGTAGGGAATTCTCGTAGTCTAATCGTTAGACTGCAAAAAGTTTTAGTTCTATAACGCCTAAATGCGAAATATATATATATATATATATATATATATATATATATATATATATTTCTTTTTTTGATTAAAAGGATTCATACTAAATTAGAAAGTAAGTAACGTTAATGCAAGAGTTTTGCAAAATAGCATGCCATTCTATAGAGTTTGAAGGGATAGGGAGGGTGTTAACAGTACGTAATATATTATCAGTTATAATCCTTCTAGGTGAGGCAATTCCATGTTTGTCCGCTGCCAGAGCCTGGAGTGCATATAGTGGAGTGGACGTTAAAATGTGCAACTGATCAAAAGGGGTATCGTCAACGCTGGCACTTCTCGCTAGCATATCTGCGACACTAAATGCAAAATATTACTATAATAATAAAAGCTTTTAGTGATAATAAATATGCCTTTTAGCAACAATTATTTTTATCGATGATTAGTTAATTTCCATTGAATTCAATGTAGCTAAAAGTTTAGCAACAATAAAGATACCAACTATAGCCATTGAAAGGTGATAATTTTAGTGGTATTTATTCAAAAACAATATCAATTATCATTAAATCACCTAGAATTTGCATCTTACGTTGCCATTAATAACTCACCCTATTGTCGTATACAAATTGACAAATGATAATATGAAAAAATATTGTGCTTCGCAAAAATCACAATAAATAAAAAATAACAGTGAAGTAATTATTTTAATGTTAACATAAAGCCAAAAGTTACACCATGTGATCCCAAGAGCTAATTTCTTTTGAGTCTAACAATCAATTCATTAAATATCCAAAATACAAAATAACAATAACCTTATATTAGTAATATTTCTGTACTCTTGATAACAATAACATATAAGGTAATCCGTCAAAATTCTGAAATTCACTTGATAGCTCTTTGAGCTTTGTTAAACTCTCCTATCATGTACTTGTAACACCCAAAAACTCGAGCTAAGATTAGAATCATGCTTCAAATATATGTTGAATCAAAATTTATATTTTGATATTATGAGAAATGATTTAGACATGTATTCAGGCCACAACTAACTCCTAGCTCATAGCGCGTTGAAACCTTCCTTACCGATTGATTTCTTGAGTAGAATCAATCTATAATCAACTTCAAACGAGCATAAATCTTAGATTATGAGGATTTTTTAGATCAAGACCCACTGTTTCAACATTTCTTCCGTGTTGCTCGTTGACTGATTCGATTGAGCCTGTGGCTGTGGGGCGTTCCATGCCTGATTTGGTGGCTGAGTTTGCCACTTCATGTTGTAGGCATTACCAAAATTAGGCCTTTGAGCATTGCCTACATACATCACAGATTTCGGATTTGAAGCACACATGGTAGCCGCATGACCACTATTTTTGCATACCTCACACCAACCTGCAGCTTGTTTGATAATATTGACTGTGGCTGCAGGTTGTGCTGCTCCCAACTTCATGCCGCTAAAATGAGTATTGATCAAATTTTGTAAGGCAGATACCTGTGCTGGTAAGGCTATGAATTGGTCCACCTCTAATACTCCCATAATTTTTTTCGTGCACTTCTAAAATCTGAATACCACTCTGGATTTCCTTGTCCTATACGGTTCAATAATATGTACAACTCATTATAAGTCAATTCCAGCACTTGACCACCTGCGTCTGAATCTAGAGAAATCTTTATATTATGTTCAAGAGCTTCTACAAAAGTATGAACAAGTACCTTATTGGACTGTTGGTGGTGTGGACACTCCCGAAGAAGAGCCTTGAAGCATTCCCAAGCATGATAGAGGTTTTCATCAGGATTCTATTTGAAGCTCACTATCTCACTACGAAGTCTCACAGTTTTGCCTAATGGAAAGAACTTGATGAGGAACTTCTTGGCTAAGTCATCCCAAGATATGATTGAATTGGCTAGCTTCATATTCAACCACCTTTTAGCTTCCCCCCAAAGTGAATGGGGAAATAGTGTCAGCCTCACATAATCTGGAGTCACCCCAGTAGAAGTGAATGTATAAGTAAGCTCAATAAAAGTCTGCAAGTGAACTTTTGGATCCTCGTGTGAAAGCCCTGCAAATTATCCACTGCTGATAAGAAGCTGCACCATATTGTGTTTCAACTCAAAATTCCCCCTAGCTTTCAGTCTTTGAATTGGGGAAGTCAAGTTCGTCGGAAGTGGGACTGCCACTTCTCTAACTGTCCTTCGGGCTTCTTGTTCTTCAGCCATTGGAGCAATATTCTCTTGGTCTTCTTGAATTTGAGGAATTCTGGGAAGAAGGATTGCTTCTCTTTTGTGTTGGTGTAAGTCTTGCTCGGGTTCGGAGCTTGGTTCTACCAAATTCCGATCCCTTTCCATCTTATTAACCTAAGAACCTATTTCCTATAATAGCAAAACCAAGACCAAGTGTAAAAACATCAAAAAAAATCTAAAAGTAAAACTAAAATAAACAATTGGCAAAATAACAAGTCCCCGGCAACGACGCCAAAAACTTGACAGCGCCTAAGCACACACGCAAGTGTATGTGGTCTACCAAGTAATGTAGTGCCCTTCAAGAAAGCCGAGTTATCGATCCCACAAAGACTAGATTTAGCAACGATTTGATTTCAGTTCATACTTTAGATTTAATTGATGTGAGAGTAACAAATAAAGAGTTTGGAAATTGTAAATTAAAACTAAACAATGCGGAAAGTAAAGGTCTTGAGACAATCAATAAGAGAAAACCCAGGGTTAAAGCACTCTAAACAATCATATTATGCTTTTGAATTTCATTCGCTAACTTGCTTATTTTGGTTGTTGATTCGTAGGGTTAATTGCGCGATTATGGTTTCCCAACCTCTATAATCTATTACCTAAGTTGAACCTTACAACTACATCGTTGAGCGGGGATGTAATAGTTCACTTAAGCTCTTAACAAATATCATCCTGCATATGAATCAAGTAAGGTATCTAAGTACATCCCTGTCCTAGATACTAATTCAAGTTTCTTATTTTATAAAGAATCAAGAACCATACTCTGCTTATTTCTATGTTCTATCGCCCTATTCCCTCTCCCGAGTTCACAAGGTTGACAATGAATGTATTCTAAGGGTCACAAATCCTTAAAAATAGTTATAATAACAATAAACAAACAACCAATATTGATAAGCAAAGCAAACAAACTTAATCCATAGCAATAATAATCATGTTTTTGGATTCAACCCCGGAAAGAGGGCGTTTAGCCACACATAGTCATAATCGTAATCACAATATTGTAATTAATGACTAAAAATATGTATGAACTAAATAAAAATAAGAAAAACCTAATTATGAAGTTGTAGCAGCCCCTTAATCTCCAAAATATGTCCAAAGATGTGTAAAAATGTGATACAACATGAATATATAGCATAAGGGTAAGCCAAGTCTGTGTAAGAGTCAAATTAGCTTGAAACGCCCAAGTGTGGAATGGAGCGTACACCGCACCCTCTATTAATAAATAATGGAGTGTGCGCCGCACCCTATATTACAAAGGACTAGAGCATGCGACGCATGCTAATAGCATAATGCAACTGGAATTTGTCCTCTGAATTTTGGTTAAGTATTGGTCCTTCCTCCTTTCATCCCTTGTCTTGTGGTGTCTTTCCAATGATTTTCAAGCCTCTATATAATCCATATATCATCATATTAAGATCACAAATGATCCTAAAATAACACACCACCTGAATTAGAGGTACAAACAACACAACATCCATTACGATGAATAAAAAATAAGAGCTTAGACTAGGCAAATTTCCATGATCTTCCACTCAATGTTTTGACTCTTTCCTTGACTCAATTGAACTTTGTACACTTCTAACAAGTTTTTACACATATAATAACACAGTTCAAACCATAAGGAACACATATAACTCCATAGAATCCCACAAGATAGACTAGACAAACAACTAGCTCAAACTAGTAACACTAGTTTTCTCTATTGAACTCTAATTGACTCTTTTAAGCATAACCTTGTTGGAAAAACCTTGTAACCATTATAAACACATGATTAAACACTTTGATACACATTTATATCATTATCAACCAATATAGTATAGAATCATCCTCAAAACAAGGCTAAAAACACTATAATAATGATGCTAGAATATATAAATACACCCAACATCACCCACCAAATAAAAGGTCTGAGAATTATTTCTAATGCATCCGATTTCTCATTAATCTAGTTTCATAGCTAAGAGTTATTACTATTTTAGTAAAGTACTATCCAATAGTGAGATACTACGAACAAACCTACGACGTAGTTAGAGGAGCAGTCTCTTGGAAGTCATGCAAACAGACATGTATTGCCTGCTCTACAATGAAATTTGAATTTATATCATTAGATAAAGCCGGTGAAAAAGCTGAATGTCTTTGTAATTTCTTGGAAGATATTCCTTATTGGGCTAAACCTTTGGCACCAATAGATATACACTGTGATAGCCACGTTGTAATAGGTAGGACATAGAGTATGATGTATAATGGTAAATCTTGTCATATCAGACAGAGAAATAATACCGTTAGAAAACTACTCTCTAGTGAAATTATCATGATTTACTATATAAAGTCAAAAGATAACCTATCAAATCTACTTACAAAAGGCCTAACTAGAGAGAGGGTTGAGAGATCATCGAAGAAAATAAATTTACGGCCTAGGACTAGTCATCATGGTGGTAACTCTACCTAACAGACTGGAGCTCCCAAGAGCTAGGTTCAAGGAGAACAAACAAAGTTATGACTGATGGTTCAACATTATTAATATACTTAACATATTTTTATGATGAAGACAACGTTCAGGAAACAAGGATAAGGCTTATGATTTGAAGATTTTTAAGTTTATCAGGTTTGATCAAATAGTTTGATCTATAAAATTAAATATTTAGGAATCACCTATGTGAGGTTGATGTGAAAGCTGCTCCAAAGAGAATGATAGTAAAGACATATTCTCTAAGCTCTCATGAAATCAAGAAGTGTTTATGGCTGAAACAAACAGAACCATAAGAACCTTAGATGTTAAAAGGCTAGTTGTGTGACTTATGTTGTCTAGGTGTACATTAAAGTTTGACAGTTCAAAGATATTGCATCTACCAATTGACCGAGTGCCTCTGATGCAAGTTCACTACGGAAAGTTTAAAGGGAAGCTTACTTATCCAGATATAATTAGTATTTGCTTGTAAATTACACACTTATCCATATATTTTTTTTTGATAAAATAGTCATTCTCCATTCATATGGGGGATTGCTAGGTTTTAAAGAGGTGCGATAAAAAATGAATAGGTGTTGAAGAGATCAACAAATTGCCCTCTTACTTTGGGACCTGGTCCCAAACAAATGATGCAGCAAAAAACTTAACAATGCAACACATAAAATAAATAGACAAATAACACAACAAATTTTGTGTGGAAACTCCTTGCTCAAGGTAGAAAAATCATGACCTACCTCCAGGATTTCCAAAGCTTTACTAATATTCAAGCAACCTTGAATACAGACTCCGTGACTTCAAGGATTAAAACTCCTAATCCTTCTTCACATTTTAGTAACTCTATTACAATGGAAAACAGTACAATAACTCTATTGCAAAATGACCCAACTACCTCTAACTGAATTAATAAGCTAACTCTAGCTTCTAAGTCACCTAACTCTAGATGACACCTTTGAGAGTAAGAACTAAAAAATAGAGCACCTACTAATGATAAACAAGAGGAGTAGGCATCATTTACAATAACTAAACAAAGAATCAATTACAACAAGATCTTCAAACACTATGAGCGAGCAAACATGTCCCTTATTTCGAGTGAGGCTTTAAATCTGAGAGCTTCAAGAAATTTTGATATTGCTAGAGTATGAAAGCTTAGATTTTTTTGTTGTTGAAGATGAGCATATATATGAGACGAAAAACCTTGGATGAATCTCATTGGTTGAGACAAAAAGTGCACAACCTTTCCACCAATTTTTTGTAGATTGTACTTTCGTCTAGCTGTACCACTAACCATTGGAAGTGACATGAATGCGATCAACCATTTCCCTAAGTAGTTACTTCTTTTTCATCACAAGATCTTTAGGAACCAGGTCCCAAGGGATAATTTGTCAATCATCAAAAATATGGACTTAACAATTTCCTTCTTTTTGATGATGACAAACCTATACATATTCCTCAAGCATTCATAATCTGTTCCCCCTGTCACGGATACCATCCTTATATATTCCCTCTACCTGTTAGCACCTTAATATGTTTTAACTTTCCCCTGAATATGAGAACCTATTCCCAATTCACAAGATTACTCACGCACATACACTATACCTTATTTTCCCCCTTTAGTATCATCAAAGTAATAAAATAGTAAACCAGGTAAAGATAAGCACACATGTTAAGCATGGACATTGAGTCTACACTGCCATGAGCAGAAATAATTAGAAAAAGTAAGAAAAATAATGACACAAAGACACATTTTTTCATTAATCATAGAGGAATGTATCGTAAAATATTCAAAATAAACAACATTAATAATTAAAAATAGTAGTGCCAGCACAACAAAAATCAAAATAAAAAGGCTTAAAGGGACTAGACATGACTGATCTTAACAGGGGAGCACAGATTAAGGACCGAGTTGGGGAGACATGAAGAAGGACCAGAAAGAGATGGGACAGTTGGCGGAGAAGCATGGTCATTCTCTTATTTTCTGTAGCTTGATTCCTCAGGAGTTGTTGAGTCAGATATTCAACCCTTGCCTCTAATTTCTGCCTTTATCATGCAGTTCCATATTTTCAGCACGTAGGTTCTCCATCGAACCTGGTTCCTCATTACTTCCTTTCATAGAGGTTGCCTTTAAAGTCGTAGTTTCTACATTCTTCCATGCCACAATGAATGTCATTTTATTTAAATATTCCCTCAATCCAATTTAAACATCAATCAGATCAGCATCTATGGATTTTGACTTCACACCACTCCTCTTAGGGATACACTCGTTATCTTCGAAAGTTGTCACATTAAAAACTTATTTTGTAGAACCAACTTTTCTAAAACCACACTGCATAGTAAAGTATGAAAAGACTCTATTTAGACAAAACCCATATGACAACTCATGTATTCCATATTTGGTTGTCATCACTATGCTTATGTGCTCACTAACTATAACAAGAGGATTTACTTTCTGAAACTTGGACAAGGCCTCTATGAGGAACAGGTCAGGACTTGTCATTGTGGTTTTCTTCTCAGTTCGAGGGAGGAGTGCCTTGTTAACCAATTCAAAGAGAAGTTGGTATTCTCTCTTTAGGGCCTTTTTGCTCACATTCTTGATATTCATGTCGTTCAACTTTCCAGATATTTAAAAAAAATTCAGAACCTGTTTTATTTCTCAGGGACCTGGTCCCTTCAGTAGGTACATCCAAAATCTCAGACAACACCTTTTCATCAACGGCAATATTCACCCCATTTAATTGAGTGGTCAGATACAAAACATCGTTAGAGAAAGTTAGATCGTGATAAAATATCCTAACTTACTTCTCATATAGATTAGGAACTAGTAACTCAAAGAGGTGTTTATAACTCTTAAATTTCACCCAATCCGCCAAATTAGCCATTCCTGGTATAGCAACAACTTCAAGGTCAAAAACTCGACCTCTCAAAACCTCTTGGGTCTTGAGAATATTTTGTCTTGCATCACTTGATAACCCTTTATCCTTTTATTTTGAAGTTGAGACTTTTACAGAGGGATTAGTTCCTTTTGCAGAGACTCTAGGAGCTTATGAGGTATTGGCAGATTTTGAACTAGGACCTGGTCCCTTAGTGCTAGGAGCTTCTTCCCGTTTTCTTTTGTCTTTGCCAGTGGGCACTGGATTTTTCCTTCTTTGGGGAAGCAATAACACTATTTTTTACTTTGGCTCATGTAGAAGCCACCCTCTTCTTCACATCATCACTAACCTCCTCCCCAGAATCATCCTAAAATATGTTGTCAAAATTACTATCCTCACTATCATCAAAGTTACTCATAGTCTCCTCATCAGATTCCTCAATAGTCATAACTTTCTAGACTGGCGGCTCAACTATAGCCACTCTCTTCTTTTTCATGGTCTTTTTTTTCTTAGTATTACTTTTGTTGGCCACCAATGCCTCTTTTATCAAGTTTCTTGAACTCAACCTGGTCCTATGAGATTTAAAAAGTCTAGATGGAGCTTTGGTAGTGGTAAGAGCTCCCTTTCTAGATATTTTTCATGAAAAGGGCTGGTTTTCCTCACTATTAGTATCTTTTTTTTCATCTACTTTTGCACCAAACAAGTCAAGGATAGGGGGCAACACTAAGTTTTCATCTTCAGCATTTTCAGGGGGATCATTTTGCCTTCTTATGGATAATGTTGCAAGTGTCATATCCCATTTAGGAGAACCAAGGTAGCCAGAGTCTCTAGGGGCCTCTTTACTCAAGGCAGTCAGAACCTGAATACCAATCTCCTCCCTCATTGCTAATATATTCAAGTAGATACCTTTTGAAGTTGGAAAATCCTCATCAATGAAGAAGATTCTAGTCTTACTTGATGAATCACCCTTGTCTGGGGATTAAACTTTGAATAGAGGGAGGAAAACTAACTCGACAAGAATAGATTGGTCTGTGCCTTGTGGTGTTTTGTTAGAACCTTTTCTTTGGGTGATGAGATTTCAGGATTAAGGATGGAAGGAGTATCTTAGTTTTTTTTTAGAGGAGGAATCTACTGATGAACCCTTTTTTTTGAGAGCTTAACTTGGTCATACCTTTGGAAAGAAGGGGTGGAGAAAATTTTACTATAGCAAAGGGGTTCTGAGAGTTAGAATTAGAAGGAGGGGATGCAAGATCAATAACTTACAAGGAAGTGGGCTCCTCTTGAGGAAGAAATGGTGTAGATGGATTCAACATGATAACTTAGATTTTTGAGTTTTGGGAATTTTCAATGTTTGAGGAAAGATAAAAGATGAGAAAAAATTTGGGAACTATTAAACTATAAATAAAAGGATTTTGAAATGGGTAGATGAGATATTAAAAGTATCTTAAATAGGAAGGAAGGGAATAATTTAGATTTATTAAAGTGGTGTGACTGATAAGATGTATCCAGTTAGATGGGCGCGTCCTTTGGACTTAAAGTGGGGGTTGCAACTTTTGATAATAGGTAGGAGAGTGATATGGCACACATGTCATTAATTTTAAAAATCCATCATTTGAAAATAAGGTGTGATACTAATTTGATGAGGGATCTGGTCCCTACATAATTTTTCTGAACATAATGAGCTTTGAGCTATCTCACACTCCTTCTTGACATGGGTGTATATCTGCAGAAGATATGAGACTGAATTAGACATGTATGACATCATCTTACATGAATACCTATTCATCAAGTCATAGCCATTTTAAAGGATTAAGAGGAATAACATGCATTTAACTTGGTCTCATCAATCCCAACCTCATTGTATTCTTTTTAAACTATTACCTACCAAGTGCCTTAATAAATATGTCATCAATTTGATCTTCGGTAGTGCAAAACACCATCTTGATCAATTTTTTTGCCACATTATCTTTGAAAAAATGATGCCTGATGTCAATGTGTTTGGTTCTTTTATGCTGAACAGAATTCTTGGCCATGTTGATTACACTTGTGTTGTCACAAAATAAAGGGACACAATATGATAGAATACCAAAATCTTCAAGTTTCTACTTGATCTAAAGTAACTGGGCACAACATGAAGCAGCTGCAACATATTCAACTTTAGTAGTTGAAAGAGCCACTGGGTTTTATTTTTTAGTACCCTAGGAAATCAAGGACGATCTAAGAAAATAAGCCATTCCTGAAGTACCTTTCCTATCAACCAAATATCCAGTATAGTTAGCATCAACATACCCAACCAATTCCAAATTATCACCAGCAGGATAGAAGAAGACCAGGTCAGGGGTTCCCTTAAGATATCTAAGAAGTCTTTTTGCAGCTTTCAAGTGGGATTCCTTAGTACTTTCTTGGTACTAGAACGTACGCCTTGTAACAGCCCGAGTCTGTACCTCAGATGCTATATGGTGCTTATAATCCCGGAGGACCACAAGCTAACCCATGACTGATATCTGCTACGAGCACTAAATAATAATACTGAAATAAATATGGAATTAGGCTGAATTGCCATAAGGTTAAAATTTTTTAATACTGATAAATAATAACATCTGGTAAAAACATCTAAAAACTAAACACTGTCTGAACTGGTCTAGTCTGAAAGCCTCTAACTAAACTGTCTGAATATGGAGTTGATGAGATAAGCCCCCAACTAACTCTGACTACTCATCTACGGGTAATTTGGATTACTGAAATAAAAGCATGTCCTCGATAGATGAGGACTCACTACTAAATCTACAACTGCTGACTAGATCTGTCTAAGCACAGTCAGGAACCTGAGCGTCCGAACCTATGATATGAGACATCATAGCGCAAAGATAGAGTATGCAGTCAGTACGTGGAATGTACTGGTATGCTAGATGAGGTAAGGCTGAATGTAAGGGTTCATATGCATGAACAGTAACTGTCTGAATGATTTGGAGTAACTAAATATAAAAGTACATGGATAACTGATACTACTGAAATCACTGAGTATGCAATACTGTGGATATACATAGATATATACTATAACTGAGCTTTTTTAAAGCTGAGTACTGAATTCTAATAACTGAGTAACTAATATCTGAGTTGTTGATAACTGAATTACTAATACTAATTGACTGTGTTTGACAGTCCTAATTTTGTAAAACTGAACTGAATTCTAAACTAAGACTGAAACTAAAACTGTGGGAAGTAATCATCTAGCCGATATGCCCCAAATCTGAGATGATAGGGGTCCAACCTATGACCCCAGTTGAAAGGGTATTAGTACCATGCCACAGGTACTAACAACTACTGTGGAGTCAGTCCTAACTAACGGGTGACCCCTGAGATCAGTCCTAAACTAGTGGGTGATCCCTGAGTATGTAAGTCCAATCTAACAGGTGACATCTCATAACTAACGCCGGATACGTAGTTTTGGAACTTAGGGATTGCTTCTAAGGACCTAGTCCTAACTAACGGGTAAGACCCCATCCCTAAGCTCGCTCGGTACTGAATCCAATTCTCAACTAAAAGACACTGAACTAATTATACTGATCTGGACTGGACTGATATTGAGTTTACTGAATTTTCTTGAGTTCTGTAACTGACTTAGTTCTACTGGGTTTTGTAACTGGCAGAGAGTAATACTTATCGTGACATGACTAACACTGTTCTGTAACTGACACTGGCTCTAGATAAACAGCTAAATTGTCGGGTATTAAATACCCCAGGACTCGATAACATAAAAAGTAAAGCAAAGCATAATCTTGAATAACATAACAATGTTCACTTGGTCATAATTCATTCATAGAGATATGTCATCAAACACTTGTAATGCATTAACTTGTACATGAACGGGGAGTACATGTTAGCATGCTATAATGGCATTATTTCATTCTCATAGACAGTTTATCAAACACATGGGAAGCATACTTGTTTTACTAAATCATAAACACTTAGGGTAAACATGGTTATAACAATCAACTTGCAAATTGAAGGGTTTATCATGAATATCATGTAAATCAACACATATAATGATTTATTTCATGAAGGCTTGTAATTTAATCATGGACTAAGACCCCACAATAACATGAACATGAATTCAATTCAATTCAAACATGGAAGCTCATAATTCAGCAATCTTGCAATTTAAAAATAGATTCGTGGACTCTATGAGTGAAAGAAACCCATAGATGGACACCTAACATACCTTAGAAGATTCTCTCTTGAAGGTTCTTGAAGGAATTCTTAGGCTTGTTCTTGATTTTTTTGAACTAGGGTTTTTGCCTCTTTGAGAGAGAATGTTTTATTCTTGAGATAAAGTGAGGAAATAATAAGGCAATAGGTTTTTTAGGGGTTTAATTTCGTGTTTAGACTGATTAGGGCCATGGAAAAATACCAAACTACCCTTGGGAATAAAGGAAAATTCGTCACTGAAAAACTCAATTTTGGGCCCTGGCGCGGCGCGGTGCTATCGCGCCGTGTCATTAGAAAAATGACAATTGGGAACTGGGGGCCTGGCGTGATGCTATGGAATCGCGGTGCCCCTTTATTCTGAATTTTGGACTCAACGCAATGTGGTAGAATCGCCTTGGAACACTGGAAAAGGACAATTGTGAACTGAGCCAATAGCACAAGGCACTAGTATCGCAATGGAGCACTGGAAAGTGACAATTGTCATTTGGCTTGGCTCCGCGATGCGCTGACGTTCCAGGTGGTACACTGTCTTACAAAAATGGCTCTAAATCTTCACCCAGCTATTGAATTTAGGTGAATTTTATTTCGTTGGAAAGCTAATTGAATTTCCTACACAAAGGCAGGCTCTAAATTGAAAAATACTGAGTATTTCAAAAATTTTATATGGGATTACTCATGTACTAAGACTTAAATTAAGCTAGGGAAATACGAGTTATTATAATATATCCCCCATGGGAACATTCGTCCTCGAATGAGACTGGTTAAATTGAGAAACACTAATAGACTGGGTTTACACATTGAACATGCATGACTGAAGTATGACTACATACTGAAATTACTGACAAGCTGAGTTCGCCTACTGAACATGCATATCTGATGCATAGAATACATGATTGAAGCTAATGATAAGCTAATTTTTAATACTGAACATGGATGAACGGGAACACAAGAACACGATTGCGTCTAAAATGTGATACATGAACTGAATATCATGAACTAAACTGAGCCCCTGAATACATGACTTACGATTGAGATTGGAACTTGAGGTTCAACTTATGAGTACCCATTAATCCGAACTAGATTTTTTATGTGAAGAGAAATTGGAAGGTTTAGGACATGAAAGCTCGGGGGTTATAGTGCATCTCCCCCTAGGGATATTATGTCCCTTGAAGAATGCTGACTTGGTTGGGATTTTGAGGAAAAACTGAGATAATGCGCAGGATACCTACGAACTAAATCATGACTAAATATTTAGGATCTAAAACTGAGACATGATACATGAACTGGGTTGAACTCGTAACTACTAGGATGCTCTATCTTAGAATAGTCATATTCATGAAACTTCGGATAGTACGACTGGGTGGAAGATGGGGAAACCATATGAACTTGTCTGCCTGAATGCTAAACTAAATTCTTAGCTTTATAGACTAACTCATCCTGAAAACTTATACTCAACTGGGTATTTCTTGACACTCTTTCTTTAAAGTTCTACTAAATTTAGAGAGCAATAAGATCTTGGAATAGTCTAAATAAGAAATCTGAATAAGAAGCCACAACATGGCAAAAGTTCTGTAATATGGGCATTAATAACCCTACCTACTGAGGTTTGAGGAAAAGAATATTTACATCATGGATTTACCAAGAGGTCTAAACTAAAGATATACATGACATAGTCTAAATTTAACTAATCATTAGGAGCATAGCATGAGCCATAGGAACTGAGCATACTGTAAAGCATGAGTACATGAGTCATAAGCTGTATGACCTGAGTTGAAGTTTCTGTATTCATGGAACATGCTTAGTTATACCGAGAGAACTGTAACTCCTAATACTAGGAACTTTAAGAGTACCTAATTTTTGATAACGTGCCCGAATATGAGCTAGGATCATTGTAATGCTTTGAGAGTACACCCTGGGCATCATACAGTGCTTACAGTCCCGAGGGACCACAAGATAACCCATGAGCTGGTACTTGTTATGAGCATTGAATAATAACACAATAAATGCAGAAGAACAACTGACTAGCCATAAGGTTTTATCAACTGAATTAGTACTGAAACATGAATTTGAAGAAAATAACTATTTAAATATGATAAAATACTAATAAAATGAATAACTAACTGACATGTCCGAAAGCCTCTAAACTTAACTGAATACAAGTTGATGGGACAGGCCCCAACTAACTCTAACTAACTACTAAATTGAAATCATGAAACAAAATAATTTGTCCTCAAAATATAAGGAGTCATCACTACTACTGCTATGAGCCTAAGAAGTCTAAGCTCAATCCGGGAACTGAGAGTTCGAACCTATGATATGATACGTCATAGCGCAAAAAAAAGTATGCGATTAGTACTTTGAATGTACTGGTATGCTAAATGAGGTAAACTAATATGCATGGTTCATGAACATGGATAAATAATCGCCTGAATATGTATGTATAACATAAGGTATTGAATAGAATGCATGAAATCTGAAGTTACTAAGAATATGTGAAATCTATAAATACTGCGGATGTATGACCATGCATGTAACATGAACTGAATAAAATATGTAAACTAAAATACTAAAATAACTGAAATAATTGATATCTATAAGCTTTTGTCAAACAATACTGAGATTGAGTGTCTGAACTGATCATTTAACCGACATGTCTCGATCTGAGCTAATCGGGATCCAACCAGTAATCCAGTTGGAAGTGTGTTAGTACCATGACCCGGGTACTAATATTGGCTATGTGGATCCACTATACTAATGTATTGTCCCAAAGGACTAAGGGTGTCAAGCCTGAACTGATGAGTGACCCTTGCGAGATAGTCAAACCTAAACTGATGGGTGACTTCTCATATCCTATACTGGCTATATAGTTCTGGAGCTTAGAGACTGCTATTAGTGACTCTACCTATCTGATAGGAAAGTCGCCATCCCTACACTTGCTTGGTGCTAAATCCTACTACCAACTGAAAGATACTGAAACACTAGACTGTTCTGAGTTTAAATGACTGTTCTGATAATGCTCATAACATAATCTGAAGTTATTCTGAAGATACTGAAATGAGACTAAGGGAACAGATATGGTTTTCGGGTATTCAATACCCCCAGGACTCAAAAGCAAAAATAGTTAAAATTATACTTAAGCTTAAAGGACATAACATGCAAGCCTCTATCAAATCTTCACTCTTGTAGGCATTTTATCACACTTGTAGTTCATAGTTTATTCAAATCATGGGAATGTTATGGGACTTGTAGTAATAGCATGAATTCAACATGAATAACCTTAAATCATGATATAATTCAATGGACGATAACATTAAAACGTGGAGAATTGAATAAAAATAATAATTTCATTTATACATGGTGTAAAATCATAGTCCATGGAGATTCATGGGTGAAATCATAATCTAAAATCAAAATAACTTGAAAGTATCATAATTTTTGCAATTTAAACCGGATACTTGGCTCCATGGGTGGAAGGAACCCATGGATGAACATCTAACATACCTGGGTTGATGAATTTGAGAGGATTGATGGCGAGATTTCTTGATATTTGATCTTGTATTTGAGATCTAGGGTTTTAATGGAGAGAAATTTGATGAACAATGAGCATATTTTGCTCAATTTTAAACTTAATCTTCTGTTTAAATGATTTGGGGTCTTGATGAAAGACAAGATTTCCCTTGGGATTTAAAATCCCACAACTGGAACACCGATTAAGGCCTCACCTTGATACGGTAAGTGGGTTATCGCGATACCATCGTGACGCAGTGGAATTGCGATGACTCTTTGAATCGTGACAATTGCTGTTATAGGGTTTACTGCGATGCGGTGCAACCGTGGTGACCCTATAGAAATTGACAAATGCCAAAATAACCTTCATCGCAACACGATGAGATGCTCATCGCGATACTCACCATGACACGGCCTAATCGCAGTGAGCTATTGTTTTGCCAATTCAAATGCGGTCTAATCCCTATTCAAAAATCCCAAAACTTACCCAAAACAAGATATTTTCCAACTTCTAAGTGATAAAAGTACGTACTAAGGTTTGGACTGAGCTAGAAATGTTTGGGGTATTACAATATCTCTTCCTTGGGAAACATTCATCCCCAAATGAGACTAATGAAGCTGAGATGCTAAAAACTGAGGCTATATCTAGCATACACAACTGAAACCATGACTAAATTGATATATAAATGTAAGAATTATTGAATGAATGTCTATATAAAGCTGAAACTTAGAGTGAAAAGAGATGATCTGAGGAAACTAGTTACCTTGAACTGAATCTGCAATGAAAAGATGAGGGTACTTGGTCCGCATATCTGCTTCTGCGTCCAAAGTTGCTCTCTCAACGGATTGATTCCGCCAAAGAACTTTGACCAATGAAACTTCTTTGTTCCTTAGTCTATGAACTTGACGATCAAGAATTTTGACTGGAACTTTCTCATAGGAAAGGTTGTTATAGACATCCACATTTTCTAAGGGGACAACTACCGCTGGGTTACCAATTCACTTTTTCAACAATGAAACATGGAACACTGGGTGCACTGAAGCTAGTTCTGAAGGTAATTCAAGCTCATACGTTACCTTTTCGAAAAGGCTAAGAATTCTAAAAGGACCGATATATCGGTGACTAAGTTTCCCTTTCTTGCCGAACCTCTTCACTTTCTTTATGGAAGAGGTTTTCAAGTACACAAAATCACCGACCTTAAACTCGGGATCCTTTTCTCCACATCTGCATATGATTTCTATTGGCTCTGGGCTGCCCTAAGCCTTTCTCTGATCAACTAAACTTTCTCAAATGCATCAAACACCAAGTCAGACCCTACTACTGTGGCCTTACCCACTTCAAACCAACCAATTGGAGATCTACATCTCCTAATATAAAGAGCCTCAAATAGAGCCATCTGAATACTGGAATGATAACTATTATTATATGCGAATTCAATCAAGGGCAAGTATTAGCCCAACTACCCTTAAAAGTAACAACGTAGGCTCTTAGCATGTCTTGCAGAGTCTGAATGGTCAGTTTTACTTGACCATCTATCTAAGGGTGAAAGGCTGTACTGAGGTGGACTTGGTATCAAGGCCCTTTTGGAATGCCTTCCAGAAGTGAGAGGTAAACTAGGTACCTCTATATGAGATAATAGATAAGGAAACACCGTGCAACCTAATCAACTCTTTGACCTAACCAACTCTCTAAGATAAAGTTTGGCATAGTCCTCGGCTGAATAAGAGGTATGGATTGGCAAGAAATAAATTGATTTGGTCATTCTGTCTATGATAACCCAAATAAAATCATGCTGATTACGGGTATGAGGCAAACCTATCACAAAGTCCATGTTCACTTCCTCTCATTTCAAAGTAGGAATACTAAACTCCTACATGGACCCCCTAGGTTTCTGGTGCTCAATCTTAACCTGTTGGCATATAGAGCACTTAGCTACAAACTCTACAATGTCCTTCTTCATCCCACTCCACCAATATATTTCCCATAAATCACGGTACATCTTAGTGGCCCCTGGATGAATCGAGTAACGCACACCATGCACTTCTGTAAGAATTTGTTGCCTCAAATCATCTACACCAAGCACACATAGTCAACCCTGATAATGCAACACACCACTCCCCCTCGGGAGAAAACCTCAATTTTCTGATCTCTGACTGATTCTTTCAAATTAACTAGACTGGGATTTCTATCCTGCTTTTCCTTTACTTCAGAAACTAGAGATGATTCTGGACTAGTCTACACCCATACACTACCTTCTGCTGAGTCGACTAAGTGGACACCTATTCGGGCAAGCTGATGAACTTCCTGAGCTAACTTCTTCTTACCATCCTCAATATGTGCAACACTACCCATAGACAATCTACTGTGAGCATTAACCACTACATTGGCCTTGCCCGAATAATATAGAACACTTATGTCATAATATTTTAATAACTCTAACCACCTTCTCTGATGTACATTCAAATTTTTTTGAGAGAACACATACTGTAAGATTTTGTGATCTGTGAACACATCAACATGCACCCCATATAAATAATGCCTCTGAATCTTTAAGGCTAACACTATAACTACTAGCTCAAGATCATGGGTAAGGTAATTCTTCTCATGAGGCTTAATCTATCTAGAGGCATAGTCTATGACCTTACCTCTGTGCATGAGGACACAACCCAAACCTACTTTGGATGCATCACAGTATATAACAAACCCATCTAAACCATCTGGCAAAGTAAGAACTGGGCTGAGGTGAGTCGAGTCTTCAACTCTTGAAAACTCTTTCACAGGAATTTGACCATTAAAACTTAACCTTATTTTGCGTCAATCTGGACATGGGGGATGTAATAGACGAAAACCCTTCAACAAACCGATGGTAATAGCCAGCAAACCCAAGAAACTCCTAATATTTGATGGAGATATGGGTCTAGGCCAGTTTCTCACCGCTTTGGTCTTTTGAGGATCAACTCTAATGCCATCACCAGAAATTATATAGCCTAGGAAAGCTACTGATCTTAGCCAGAATTCATAATTATTGAATTTAGCAAACTACTGATGAGCCTTAAGAGTCTGCAATACTATTTAGAGATGGTTTGCATGATCATTTTTGCTGTGGAAGTAGACAAGAATGTCATCGATAAAGACTAGAATGAACATGTCCAAGTACTGCTTGAACACGCGATTCATTAAGTCCACAAAAGCTGTTGGGGAATTAGTAAGACCAAAGGACATGAATAGAAACTCAAAATGACTATACTGGGTTCAGAGAGCTATTTTTAGAATGTTGCATTCCCTGACTCTGAGCTTATAATAGCCTGATCTAAGGTCTATCTTTGAAAAGTAGATACAACCCTGAAGTTGGTCAAACAAGTCATCGATTCTAGGGAGTGGATATTTATTTTCGACTGTGACTTTGTTCAACTGATGATAGTCTATACACATTTTGAGAGAACTATCTTTCTTACGCCTGAATAGAACTGGTGCATCCCACAGGGAGATGTTGGGCCTGATGAATCCCTTATCCAGGAGATCTTTTAACTATTTTTTTAACTCTTTGAGTTCTGCTGGAGCCATCCTATATGGCAGAATATATTTGGGCTGAGTATCTAGAAGAAGGTCTACTTCGAAGTTAATTTCTCTTTCGGGAGGAACTCTGGGAAGATCTTCAGGGAACATATATGGGAATTCCCAGACAACTGAAATTGACTCAAGGGTTGGAGTCTCTGAATTAGATCTTTGACTGGAATAAGGATGGTAAATACACCCTTTACATATCATCCTTCTCATCTAAGGTACAAAATAAGCTGACCCCTAAGAGCTGTAGTACTATCCCTCTATCCAAGGACTGGTTATTTAGGAACTGAAAATGAACTATTCTGTTTCTACAATCAACTGATACATAGCATGAGTGGAGACAATCCATGTGAAGAATGACATCAAACTCTATCATCTTTAACTTTACTAGGTCAACTGAAGTAACTTTCTGAGATATTGTGATAGAACTATTTCTATATACCTGTCGGGCTATAATGGAAACACCTACTGGGGTAGACACTGAAAAAGGCTCTGCTATATTTTCAAGATGACTCCGAAGTTGACGGCTATATATGGAGTCATAAAAGAAAGAGAAGCTCTAGGGTCTAGTAAAGCATACACATGTAAATGAAAGACCTGCAACGTACCGGTAACTACGTCAGGAGAATTTTCTTGATCTTGTCAGGACTGAAGAGCATATAATCTATTTGGACACTGACCACTGGTAGCACTGGAAGCGGCACCCTGTTGAATCGAGTGACCGGCTGGAACTAACGACAGATGGGACTGGCCCTATTGGCGCAAATCCCTACCTTTTTGAGCAACTACCCGACATGCCCAAACCTAATGGTCTATTTTGCCACACCTAAAGCACACATCACTACCAACTTTACACTCACCTTGATGGTGTCTGCCATATTTTTGACATAAAGGATTTGTACAGGCACTGTTAACACTGCCCTGGGACTTGGAGCCTCCTACCCTATCCCAAGGATCATTTCTGAATTTGGGTACGGGGACACTGGCTGAATAGGGTGCTGGGGCTGAAGATCTCTGATAAAAATAAAGATGGTTACCACCTTCTGACCTTGGTTGGCTGAAATTAAAACTATCCATCCTAGCCCTCTTGCTCTCTCTCTCTCTCTTTCCTTAGTCTTTTGCTCCTCTATCTATTGAACATGGACCATCAACCTTGACACGTCTATTTCCCTAATCAGCATTGTGGTCCTACACTTCTTGACCACACTATCAGACACTCTAGACACAAATTTGCTCATCTTGGACCTATTATCATCTACTACATGAGGAACATATCTAGCTAACTGAGTTAACTTAAGGGAATACTCCTTCACACTCATGCTACCCTACCTCAAGTTAATAAATTCTAACACCTTAGCCTCCCTTAATTCCAATGGGAAGAACCTGTCTAAGAATGATGTAGCAAACTCTTCCCATTCTACAGGCCTTACATCTGTGTCCCTATCTACTTTTCACTGCTTAAACCATGAATGGGCTATATTTTGCAACTAATATACAACCAACTCAGAACTCTCACTAGATCTTACCCCTATAATATCTGTCACCTTCTGAACTATATCTAAGAATTCATATAGATCCTCTTCAGACTTGGATCCCGTGAAGGAAGGAGGATTCATTCGAGTAAAGTCCTAAATCTTGGTTGCAGCAGTATTGTCCACTGGGTTAGCCTAAATAGTAGCAGTCCATTTATTCTGAGCTGCTACCAAATTCGCTAGAGTGGTGAACGCAGCTCTAAATTCTACGTGAGAAACATGCTCGTCCAGAGGATCTGCCTGAACGGGCGGAGGTACTGGATGGTTTCTCGCTCTTTTTTCTATTGTTTTTTTGGTGGCATGTTCTATAAATGGAAGAAGTGTTAGATTAGGCAGAGAGTTTAACATGAGTTCATGCTCAGTCACAGAACATGAATACTGAAAAAGGGAAACTCTTCCTAAACGTATTGTAGCCTCTTTCCCATAAGTGTGGAGCACTACACACCCATGCACAAGCCTCTACTTGATGTAGTTTTCAAACTTACTAGGATACTTTTAAATCTTAGGCTCTGATACCAAGTTTGTAATACCCTGAGAGTACAACCTAACCATCACGCGGTGCTTACAATCCCGAGGGACCACAAGATAACCCATAAGTTGATACCTGCTATGAGCATTGACTAATAACATAATTAATGCAGAAGAACAACTGACTAGCCATAAGGTTTTATCAACTAAATCAGTACTGAAACATGAATCTGAAGAAAATAACTATTTGAATCTGATAAAATACTGATAAACTGAATAACTAAATAATATGTTCAAAAGCCTCTAAACTTAACTGAATATGAGTTGATGGGACATGCCCCAACTAACTCCAACTAACTACTAAACTGATAACATAAAACAAAATAATTTATCCTCAAAATATAAGGACTCACCACTGCTACTACTGTGATCCTAAGAAGTCTAAGTGCAATCCAAGGACTAGGAATCTGAACCTATGATATGATACATCATAGTGAAAAATAAAAAGTATGCGTCAATACTTTGAATGTAATGGTATGCTAAATGAGGTAGGCTAATATGCATGGTTTATGAACATGGATAAATAATCGCCTGAATATATATGTATAACATAATGTATTGAATAGAATGCATGAAACCTGGAGTTACTAAGAATATGTGAAATCTATAAATTCTTAGGATGTATAACCAAGCATGTAACATGAACTGAATAAAATTTGTAAACTAAAATACTGAAATAACTGAAATAATTGATATCTGTAAGCTTTGGTCAAACAACACTGAGACTGAGTGTCTAAATTAATTATTAGGTTAAACTATAGCTGAGACTGTAGGAGGTATCATGTAACCGACATACCTCGATCTGAGCTAATCGGGGTCCAACCTGTAACCCCAGTTGGAAGGGTGTTAGTACCATGCCATGGGTACTAATGCTAGCTATATGGATCCGCTATACTGATATTTTCCTGAAGGACTAAGGGTGTCAAGCCTGAACTGACGGGTGACCCCTGTGAGATAGTCAAGCCTAAACTAACGGGTGACTTCTCATATCCTATGTTGTCTATGTAGTTCAAAAGTTTAGGGACTTCTACTAGCGACTCTTACTATCTGATGGGGAAGTCGCGATCCTTACACTTGCTCAGTGCTAAATCTATTCCCAACTGAAAGACACTGAAATACTAGATTGTTCTAAGTTTAACTGACTGTTCTGATAATGGTCATAACATAATCTGAAGTTATTTTGAAGATATTGAAATGATACTAACTGAACAACTATGGTTTTTGGATATTCAATACCCCCAGGACTTAAAATAAAAAATAGTTAACATTATACTTAAGCTTAAAGGACATAACATGCAAGCCTCTATCAAAACTTCACTCTTGTAGGCATTTTATCAAACACTTGTAGTTCATAGTTTATTCAAATCATGGGAATGTTATGGGACTTCTAGTAATAGCATGAATTCAATATGAATAGCATTAAATCTTGATTTAATTCAATGAACGAAAACATTAAAACATGGAGAATTGAATAACAATAATAATTTCATTTATATATGGTGTAAAATCATAGTTCATGGAGATTCATGGGTGAAATCATAATAAAAAATCCAAATAACTTGAAAGGATCATAATTTTTATAATTTAATTTGGATACTTGGACTCCATGGGTGGAAGAAACCCATGGATAAACATCTAACATACCTCAGTTAATGAATTTGAGAGGATTAATAGCGATATTTCTTGAGATTTGATCTTGCATTTGAGAGCTAGGGTTTTAATGAAGAGAAATTTAATGAACAATGAGCATATTTTGCTCAATTTCAAGATTAAACTATTGTTTACATGATTTGGGGTCTTGATGAAAGACAAGATTGCCCTTGGGATTTAAAATCCCGCAACTGGAATGCCGATTAAGGCCTCACTATGATCTGGTAGGTAGGTCATCGCGATACCCACTGTGACTCGATGGAATTGTGGTAACTCTTTGGATCATGACAATTGCTGTTTTGGGGTTCACCGTGATGCGGTGCAATTGTGATGACCCTCTGGAAATTGAAAAATGTCAAAATGGCCTTCATTGCGATGCGATGACATAATCATCACGATAGTTAAAGTGGTGCATCCTAATCACGATGAGTTACTATTTTTCCAATTTGAATGTGGTTCAATACCCGTTCAAAAATCCCAAAGCTTACCCGAAATAATCTATTTTCTAGCTTATAGGTGTTACAAGTACGTAATAATGGTTGGACTGAGGTAGAAATGTTTGGGGTATTACAATCATAGAGCTAACATGTAAGGCATGAGTACTGACATTACTGACATTACTACTAAAATCTGAAAGCCTAAGTTGGTTACTTGTTCTAACATCTCCCCCTTAGCCTTAAGCCATCATTCTAAAGATGTGAACCACTTAATTAACAACTCTAAATTGAACTGTCACCATTTTACTCTAAAGTCTGGGGTATACATTGAGGAGGGCTCTGCTAATATTTTGGGTCTGACACCGAAGTTGATGGATATATAGGGGTTACAAAGAAAGTAAAGCCTCAGGATCTACCAAGGCATAAACATAAAGATGAAAGACTCATAACATACCCGTAACTATATCAGGAGAACTTCCCTAATCATGGCGAAATTGGAGTGTATAAAATCTGTTCTGGCGTTGGCTACCAGTGGTACTAGAAGTGGTACCCTGCTGGTTTGGGCGATCAAACTGAGTTGAAGGACGGTTGGAATAACCCTGTAAAACTGACTGAGGACAATCTCTAATTTTATGGCCTAACTTGCCACACCCAAAACATACGCCACTGCCAGCCCCACACACCCTGATGATTTCTACCATATTTCTGGTAAGGTGGGTGGGTACGACCTCTTTTCATGCTACCCTGAAACTTAGAGTCTGACGTGCTATCTCAACTGTCATTTCTAAACTTTGGCACTGGAGCACTAGCTACAAAGGATTTGGTGTTGAGAATTTATGACAGAATTGGAAATGGTTACCACCCTTTAACCTTGGCCTGAAACTACTTGTTCTAACTCTCTTATTCTTTCTATCTTTCTTTCTACACTTCTCCCCCTTCCTCTGCTGAGTATGAACCCTAAACCTAGATAGGAAAACAACCTATAGGTTGTTTTGATCAACTACTAAATTGGCTAAAGTCATGAAAATAGTTCTAAATTCAGAGTGGGAGACATGCTCGTCCAGGGGATCAGCCCGAACGGGCTGAAGTGTTGACTAATTTTCGATTCTTTTTCCGTTAGTCTTTTTAGGAGGCATATTCTTTAACCAAAAGGAAGAAAAGGATTAGACTGAGAGTTTAACTTGAGCTTATTCTCACTCACACGACATGAACACTGAAAGAAGGAAAACTTTTTCTAAAACATCTCATAGCCTCCTGTCTATAAGTATGGCACGCTATACATCCATGTACAAGACTCTACTAGATGTGGCTTTTAGCCTTCCTAGGATACTGTTGAACCTTAGGCTCTGCTACTAAGTTTGTAACATCCTGAGTCTGTATCCCAAATGCTACACGGTGCTTACGATCCCGAAGGACCACAAGCTAACCTATGACTGATATCTGCTGTGAGCACTAAATAATAATATTGAAATAAATATGGAATTAGGATGAATTGCTATAAGGTTCAAAAATCTAAATACTAATAAATAATACATTTGTTAAAAACATCTGAAAACTAAATACTGACTGAACTGGTCAAGTCTGAAAGCCTCTAACTGAACTGTCTGAATATGGAGTTGATGGGATAAGCCCCTAACTAACTCTGACTACTGATCTAATGATAAACTGGATTACTAAAATAAAAGTATGCCCTCGATAGATAAGGACTCACTACTAAATCTGCAACTACTGATTGGATCTATCTAAGCGCGGTCAGGAATCTGAGTGTCCGAACCTATGATATGAGACATCATAGCGCAAAGAAAGAGTATGCAATCAGTATGTGGAATGTACTGGTATGCTAGAAGAGGTAAAGATGAATACAAGGGTTCGTATGCATGAACAATAACTGGCTAAATGATCTAGAGTAACTAAATATAAGAAAATATAAGAGTATATGAATCCTACTCCCAACTGAAAGACACTGGACTGAATATATTGAATTAGACTGGACTAACACTAAGTTTACTGAGTTTTCCTGAGTTCTATAACTGACTGAGTTCTACTGGGTTTTGTAACTGACTAAAGTACTACTGATCATAACATGACTGACACTGTTCTATAACTGATACTGGCTCTAGGTAAACAACTAAATTGTTGGGTATTAAATACCCCCAGGACTCGATAACATGAAAAGTACAGCAAAGAATAATGTTGAATAACATAACAATGTTCACTTGGTCATAATTCATTCATAGAGACATTTCATCAAACACTTGTAATGCATTAACTTGTACGTCTTTGGGGAATACATTTTAGCATGCTATAATGGCATTATTTCATTCTCATAGATAATTTATCAAACACATGGGAAGCATTCTTGTTTTACTAAATCATAAACACTTTGGGTAAACATGGTTATAACAATCAACTTGTAAATTGAAGGGTTTATCATGAATATCATGTAAATCAAAACATATAATGATTTATTTCATGAAGGCTAGTAATTTAATCATGGACTAAGCCCCCACAATAATATGAACATGAATTCAATTCAATTCAAACATGAAAGTTCATAATTCAACAATCTTGTAATTTGAAAATGGATTCGTGGACTCTATGGGTGAAAGGAACCCATAGATGAACACCTAACATACCTTAGAAGATTCTTTCTTCAAGGTTCTTGGAGGAATTCTTAGGATTTTTCTTGATTTTCTTGAACTAGGGTTTTTGCCTTTTTGAGAGAGAATGTTTTATTTTTGAGAGAAAGTGAGGAAATAATGAGGCAATGGGTTATTCCCAAACTACCCCTGGGAATAAAGGAAAATTCTTCACTGAAAAACCCAATTTTGGGACCTAGCGCGATGCGGCGCTATCGCGCTATGTCATTGGAAAATGTCAATTAGGAACTGGGGGCCTAGCGCGATGCAGTGGAATTAGGGTGCCCCTTTGATTCTGAATTTCAAACTCAGCATGATGCGGTAGAATCGTGTTGGAACACTAGAAAAGGATAATTATGAATTGAGCCTATGGCGCAATGCACCAATATCTCGATGGAGCACTGGAAAGTGACAATTTCCATTTGGCTTGGCTCCGTGACGTGCTGACTTTCCAAGTGGTACACTATCTTATAAAAATGGCTTTAATTCTTCATCCGGGTATCGGAGTTGGCCGAATTTTATATCATTGGAAAGCTAATTTAATTTTCTACATAAAAAAAGACTCTAAACTGAAAAATACTAAGTATTTCAAAAACTTTATATGGGATTACTCATGTACTAAGACTTAAATTAATCTAGGAAATACGGGGTATTACATGCCTACACTTAACACAATGTTAGATCTTCTAGTTGTTAAATAAAATAATGAGCCAATGATTCCTTTGTACATAGTCTTATTGATAGAGGGACCAGTTTTGTCCAAGTTCAATTTTGAGAAAGTTCCAACAGGAGTATGAATACGCTTTACATCCTCCATATAGAACCTTTTGAGCAGCTCATAAATATACTTTTGTTGGCATATTGTAGTGCCAATTACTCTTTACTTAATTTGTAGCCCAAGGAATAAATTGATTTATCCCATTATGTTCATCTCAAAATTACTACTCATTAACTTAGAAAATTTATCACCTAAGGAACTGATTATAGCTTCAAATATGATGTCATCAACATAAACTTGAACTATGAGTAGGTTTTTTCCTCTAGCTTTCAGGAACATTATGTTGTAAATCTATCCCCTTTTAAAGCCATTTCCAAGCAAGAACTTTGAGAGCCTTTCATACCAAGCTCTAGGGACTTGCTTCAAACCATACAAAGATTTGTCCAATTTGAACACATGGTTGGAAAAATCAATATCTTCAAAACCTAGAGCTTGATTTACATACACTTCTTATTTATGAAGAACATTTAGAAAGGCACTCTTCACATTGATCTGAAATATTTTGAACTCCATGTATGAGGCAAAGGCAATTAGAATTTGAATGACCTCAACTCTGGCAACTGGAGCAAATATTTCATTATAGTTTATGTCTTCTTCCTGGTTGTAGCCTTCACCACTAGCCTAGCCTTGTTTCTGATTGTATTACCATGCTCATCATTCTTGTTTCTATAAACCTACTGGGTCCCTGTGATAATTTTATCTGAGGGTCATTGGACCAGGTGCTACACTTTACTTCTCTCCAATTGATATAGCTTTTCTTGCATAATATTAATCCAATCTGCATCCATCAATGCTTCCTTCACATTATTATGCTTAACTTGAGACAAAAATGCTGATAAAGCACATAAATTTCTTGCTCTATTCTTTATTTACATGCTCGAATCCAAAGAAGAGAGTAGCCTATCAAGAGGATGTGAGCACTGATGCTTCCAGCTAGACCTTTAAGGAGTGGAATGAATTTCACTGGGATTAGTTCCTATAGAATTGTTACCCTCAGAAGACTGGTGATTTCCTGAGTTGGACTTAGGATCAGGATTTTCAAAAGAGGATTATGATAGACCAATTTCCTAATGATCTGTTGGATCTTCATCTTTATGACTTTAACCTGGTCCCTGGGAGTCTGTGTTATCCTTGTTTTTTTCTTCAGCATTGTCATCACTCTCACCTAACTTCTTTGGATCATTGAGATGGTTTTTTAAATCCGTATCACTCACTAAGAGTACTTTCTTCACTAGTACTTCCAGCTTCATCAAACATAATATGAATGCTTTCCTCTTCACATTGTGTCCTTTTATGATAGATTCTATAAGCCTTGTTGGTAGATGAGTACCCAACAAAGACTCCTTCATCACTAATTGGATCAAATTTTCCATGGTCATCCTTACCATTATTTAGCACAAAGAATTTATGTTGTCTCATGTTTTGATAATGACAAGATGATACTTAGAGGACCACGTCCATTACTTACTTTGCTCATACACAGTTATCACTATGCACAGTTTTATCTGCTAGTGCAATAATTATGCAGGTGGACAGTATACCAGAATGGACACATGATCCAATCAAAATTTGATCATAGAATTCTTCACTACTATAAATACAAAAAGATGCTTATTCTTCAATAGTTTTTACAATTTGAGTTTTCCTATGTGGAGGCAAAAACCCTCATAGCTCAAGGTTACATATCCATATTGCTCATAGTGTTGGTATTATTTAGTCAAGTCATGTAATTGATTTACTCTGAAGATTGAGACTAAAGTTTAAGTCTTACTTTTGAATTTCTTAGGTGGAGTTACATGAGTTTATGCCGGTTAGAGTTAGCTAGTTTTGAGAGTGATTTTAATAGAGTTGTCAAGAGGAAACTGTGATAGAGTTATTACAATTTACTAAACTTAAAGCTAAGTTTTTATGGTGACTGTAATAATGATTTATTTTGATTATAGTGGAATTTGAGAGCCTATGAGTGCAGGCCATGTTTTTCCTTCCTTGACCAAAGAGGTTTTCACATAAAAAGTGATTGTGTTCTTTATTTATAGTTTTTTCTTTCTGTGTTTTTGTGTGTTGCCATATATTATCTGCTAGGGACCTGGTTTCTCGGTAGTAATTAGTCCTTGCATTTCAATAATTGGTATTAGAGTGAGGTCACTTTAAAAGGTTCACACCCAGAGTATCTTTATTATCATGACTGTACCACCCAATCTGGAGGAAGGACAATTTACTACTAGGCCACACCATTTCAATGGTCAATATTATTGGTAGTGAAAACTAGAATATATGACTTCATTATGGTTGAAGACAGTGAGCTGATGGATGTGATACTCGATGGACCTCATGTTCCATTAAAGTAGGTAAAAGAAGGTGAGATAACCAGGATGATAGCTAAAACTAGAAGAGAGTATAGTGAAAAAGATCATAAGAAGATTGAAATGAACTTTAAAGCTAAGAAGTTATGGGTTTTTAGGATAGGACTAGATAAATACAATAAAATCTTTGCATATAAAAATGCCAAAGAGATCTGGGATTTCTTAAGGACTACCCATGAGGGGACAAGTCAAGTGAAGGACTCAAAGTTGGATATGTTAACTACTCAGTATAAAGCCTTCTCTAAGAAAGAGAGTCCATCCATCCAAATGACATACACTAGATTTACTGCAACTACAAATGAATTGAACTGCCTTGGTGAGGTAATTACACTTTATAAATAAGTGAGAAAGATTATGGGAGTTCTCCTTAAGTCATGGCAGAGTAAGGTTGATGTAATCACTAAGGCTAAAGATTTAAAAACTCTTACAATGAATGAATTGATTGAGAACTTGAAGCTATGAATTGAAAAAACAACAAGAATAGGAGAAAAATAAGACAAAGAGGGAAAATTCATTAGCTTTAAAAAACTCAAAGTCTGAGTCAAGTGAGGAGGATGCTGATGTAGCTTTTCTTGCTAGAAAGATTGACAGGGCTATGAAAAGAAGTGACAATGTCCTGACCTAAAACAGG